>NW_004949160.1:52417-104474 GCF_000317375.1 Microtus ochrogaster
ATGTATATATACATATATATATATTCATTCCAGGGTAGCTACAAATTCAATCTGTGACCAATAGTGTTCTAATGCCCCAGCCTCAACCCCCTGTCCCCCAGTGCTGGATGACAGATGAGTGTCACCAAACCGCAGGAGAGTAACTGGGGTAGTAAGAAACCAATAGCTTGGACACACACATGGTTCCCGCAGCCAGGACTAACTTAAACACACACATGGTTACTAAAGCCAAGCTTAGCCTAGACACACACGGTTCCTGTGGCTGGTCTGGTCCTGAAGCAAAGACAAACTTCTTCTTCCCACTGTCTAGTTAGGTATGCATCTCTGCTGCACCCTGATTGTAAAATTAATCTTACAACACATGCATAGTCTCACTATGATAAAATTCAAATGCTGTATACAATGCTTACATTATTTACACTGTGGCCAGGAGAAGGGTGCACACGTGACACCCCAGGATTGGATGGTACAGGCAAGAGAATCAAGAGTTCCAGGTCATCCTGACTCCAGACTGTGTCTCAAGAAAGAACTAAAAATGTGTCAGGGTGGCTCAGGGAAGGAACCGGTTCTTAGAAGACAGTTCCCAAGAATGAAATGTCTCTTTCAAAACCCAAACCACAGTAATCATGGTCTAACGATACTCTAACCTTCTCAGATCCTACAAATGCCTGGGATGAGGAGGTCTATTTGCTAGTCCCTTGACCAGGGTGGCCAGGGGGTAGCCTTCTCTAGCTTTCCCACCGTGCTCTGAGAAACATCTACTGCCCGGTGTCCCTCCGCAAACCCCAGAGCCAAGAGGTCTGTGCCGGCCAAGCTTCCGGGGTGCCTCTGGTTCTCTCCACTCCACTAACCTGTTTTCTGGGGTTTCCAGGATCAGCAGCAGCGTTCACCTCCCGATGGGAAAGAGCTCGACACAAGCTTCAGATGCTACCTCCTCCTCCTCTGTAGAAGTCTCTCACTATGCTCTGTCCAGGAACACCCCTGGGAGTTCGGGAGTGCGCAGGGCAGGTTAGAGAGGGGACACAGTATTGGTGTCTGGGATCCCGATTTTTGCCAAATAAATTCCAAAGTAAACGCCTCTCCTGGCCCCTTTAGAAAGCAAGTCCATGGTGGGTTCCCCACAGTTGAGATTTCTCCGTGCCTTTGAGCCTGTAAAATGATGCTCGGAAGACCCTGGGCGGAGAGGCTGCAGACAGGAAGGCTTTGATTGTGAGCTATTTCAGCACTGACTAGCTGACTGCCCGGGGTGTCAACAGCGGAACAGTTCCACAAAGTAGAACAGGATATTAACCGGTGTTGAAAGGAAGACTGTTGGGGCCACTTACTGACTTGCGGGCTAACCTAGGAAAACCCAAAATCAGACACCTAATGTGGGACACCTAGTGTAACCCTAGTAAGAACTGGAAGTTCAAGGTCATAATAAATCGGAAGACAAGCCTAGGCCACAGGGACCTTGCCTCCAAAACATAAGGAACAGATAGAGAAATGACTCCGCGGGTAAAAGCTCCTGCCGCCCATAAAGCTAATGGCTGGACCCATGCCCAGAACCCACGTAGTTGGACGGAACTCGTTTCTGAAAATTGTCCTCAAACTTCGGGCTTGCAGATGTGCATAAATGTACACACATAATAAATAGGTGGAATTTTAAGGATACTAATTAAGGAGGCTAGAGGCATGGCTCAGAGCTTAAGAGCCCTACTCTGGGGCTCCAATTATAGGGATCCGATGCCCTCTTCTGCCGTCCACCACAGACACACAGACACATAAACACACACACACACACACACACACACACACACACACACAGAGACAGAGAGAGAGAGAGAGAGAGAGAGAGAGAGAGAGAGAGATCCCTAATAAATGAATCCTTTAAAATATTAGTTTGTTTTGTAAAAAGAAAGGGCTACATACAAAACTGCACATTCATGGTAAATTTATTCAGAAAGTAGGATGCACAGGGATGGGGGGCCACGCCAGAAGAGCAGGGGTACAGCGGCGGAGGGAGGCTTTCCTTCTTCAGCCCCATTATTTCTGGGGCTGCCCCTGGGACATTGTGGGCCCTGCTAGCATCTCTGAGAGGAAGCCCGCTTCCTTTAAACAGCTAAAGAATGAAGAGGTGCTGTCTTCAGCGCTTTTCCAGTGGAACTGGAAACCCGGAAGGGCATTTGCATTGTGTCTCAGAGTCAAGCCACATCCACTAAACTGCACTCGAACCCGAGTGGGTCCATCTGGAGCCGCCTCTCTGCAGCCTGCAAGTCAGCGCCAGCACCCAGGGCCTGCAGGGGAGACGTATTTAGAAGAGATCACCGGAGGAGCCGCCCCCGCACTAGGGTTGCAGGGCTGGAGCCGGGCGCTCCACACGCAGGTACCCAGATCCCCTTGGCGCCACACCCCAGGCCTCTCCCAGGCCACCTCAGCTCTCCATTGCCCCTGTCACCTGGGTCTCAGTCCCCAGAGCGCAGGAAATGTGAAATTTCTCTCCTGTGGGAGTCCACTTGGTCTTTCTCCAAAAATCCTGCCCGATCAGGATCCAGACCCGCGGGATTTCAACAAGAACAAGTTCACCCTCGCACCCCCTTCCCCAGTCCGCCCAGCGCCAGAGGGAAAGCAGAAAAGAAAGCGGGGACCAGGTCCCTAGAGCGGACTGTGTCAGCGTGGAGACGGGGTCACCTCCACCCGGAGACACGGACGATTCAGCCCCGACACCGGCAACATTGTGGATTTTTCTAAGGTCGCTAGCAAGGCCAGGATTCTGAATTCTATGGTATCCATCGCCACGTTTGCACCCCAGGAGAACTTAGGGACTTTTAGGGGATAAAAGGAGGAATGTCCACGACTCTACAAACGCTCGGGTCTCGGAGTCACGCAAGCATTTCTCTCTAAAGAGAAGACGCCGAGTCGCAGCTCCACCCAGCTCTCGCTCGGTACCGCAGGACTAACGCGAGAGAGGGATGCTATTATTTTATACTGTGTCTCATAAGTCCCCTCCCCATTTGATCCACAAGCCAGGAGGAGAAAAAGATTCTTGAGGAGACAATCTTATCAGCGTGAGTCGATATATTTACCCTGCCAGAAAGATAAGAGATAATATTAAAAAGAAGAAGCGGGATGTGGTAAGTCACGCCTGTGACCTCAGCATTCGACAGACTGGGGCAGGAGGAAGGCACGAGCTGGAGGCCAGTCTGGGCTACTGAGCACCTCAAACAGAAAAAAAAAAAAATGAAAAAAAAAAGAGAAAAAAATAAAATGTAAAAGAATAGGGAAATTTGTCCCTCAAGCTGGCACATGCTCAACTAGGGAGCTCTAGGAGCACGGAGTCCTCTCTCCCTCTGGTCCCTGGCTAAGCAGCGGCCTGGCCTGCGGGGATCCCTGCGGATTCCCCGAGCCATCCTCTGCCAAGGACCTTGACCTAGCAGGGACTTGGTCGCTACGCTTAGCTCCCCCTGACCTGCTTCTGAACCCGCTAATCCAACCCCAACTCTTTCCCCCCACGTTCGCTCCACGCGATAATTCCCACTGTCCCAGCAACCCCCACTCCCTCTCGGCACCACCAGGGCTCCACACCGGGTCCCCGACTTAGGCTCGAGCTCCCCACCAAAGCAAACGGCCTCAGCTACAAACACCTCTCCTCTTGGCTCCCCCTAATTTAATTCGTTTCTTAAAACAACAGCAGTACAAATATCAGTCTTTAACGGCATCTGGCAAACTGGTGGTGAGGTGGAGCAGTGGTCGCCGCCAAGGCTGTCTGGCGACGAGAGCTCAGAAAGGATAAGGCAGAAACTGGTGCCCGCCAAAGCCAGAAAGGCTGGAAGAAGCGCAGACCCAGCGCAGTCCTATTGAGGTTTTGAGGGAGTTTTATGTCTAAAATGGGGCAAGAACTCGAATCCCAGAGATGGGGCCTGAGTCTGTAGGGCCTCTTCTTAATCTGCCAAATTCTTATAATTCTTCCTATCTAGAGTCTTTTCGTAGATGTATGTTACCCTCTGTAAAAACTAAAACGTTGTTATTTTACACGTTGGTGAAATTAGTCCACACCTGCACACCCGCCCAAGCTGTGGGTCTACAAGTTTGCTGGAAATTGTTAGTTTTGTTCTGTAGCTGACCGGAGCTTCCTTCCTGGTCCTCAGGGAGAGAGAGGCTGTGTAAATGTATCTTCTGGTGCTGTTATGCTGAAAACCCGAGCTTGGACCTTGCACCTGCCTGGTGCACATCTGTGAACCACCTGGTGGGGTGACCCAACCAGGACTTCTGAGATCCCCAGTCTTGGCTTGCATCACACAACACATTTGACGATGCAGGGCAAGGCTGGCATCTCCAGAGATCTGTCTGCAGATCTGTCTATCTGTCTGTAGAGGGATTTTGGTCTGTTGGGCTCCTAAAAGTGACCAACTGAAGAAGATTATTCTGGAACATGCAACTATTCCCGGAGAACTGAGATAGTCCTTAGAGGCATCTTAGAGAGTCCTGAAGCTACAACCTGCAGGGGGTGGGGGTGGGGGAGGCTCAGCCAATGGCTGGCATCTTCAAGCGATCCCAGGAGGCTCTGCAAGCACCAGCGGAGGGCTGTTCTTAACTCTACATCTTGGAAGTCATTTCCCAGAGTCAAGACTAGAATTGAGCATGGAGCTCATGCAAAAGATCCTGTGTTCAATCCCCAAAGGGCGGATACAGTGGGAAAACCTCATCATCCCAGGTTAGGATTCTCTAGACATTTCCCAGCCATAGGCCAGGGAGCAGAGAGGCCTCAGGTTCTCCTTGAAGGAACAGGGCTTTTGGATCCTCAGTGCTGGAGACATGGAAGAGGCTGGTCAGTGGCCTTAAATAGGCTGTGTTCCTGCCATGTGGAAGCCACAGCAGCCAGAGAGGAAATTATATCTGTTACTCTTGATAAACACTAGAAGCAAAATGTCTCTGCAAGCCCACCAGAATCAAGTATTTTTAAAATGCTGTTTTATTTGGGTTCATTCAACCAGTGACAGACCACAAATTTAAAAGCACAGAAGGCCACAAAGGCCGCTGGTACTGACTGTCTCTAGGCTCCTCCACAAAGGTAGACAGGGAAGTTGTATGGGCAATTTATGCTGGGCTCCATCAGGCCCCTGGAAATTCTAGCCTTGAGGACTGTGACCTGCTAGGGGACAGCTCCACCTGCTCGCCCCACCCCAGCTTCTCCCAAGAGAAGACTAATGTCTAACCATCTCCCACAGGGTCAGTGAAGGGCTACAGGGCTGATGGACAGCTGGAGCATCTCGGGCTTGGAAATGTCTCAAATCTGGCTTCCAGGTAGATACCGGACTAGAACTACAAACAAAGAAAGATGGGCTGTGGTTGTGCCAGGTCCCCAGGTTGGAAGCCTAAGAACAGGGGTCTAGTTTGGGATTCATATTTAATGGCCCTTTGGGGAGGCAGAAGCTTAAACTATACTGGCTGATGTACCTCTACCCAGGACAGACACAGGGGCAGCTGAGGTCATGGGAGAAACTTTCCCCCACCCTCCTTGGCTACCATAACCTTCTCTGGTGGATGAGGAGGGGACCATCAGGAGCTAATGCTGTGTGCCTGGCTTGACACCTGAATAATACAAGCATCTATTTTTCTCTGGTACCAATGACTGCAAGCATGGGAACAAGTGGTCTACTAATTAATTTACTTATGAAAACAATTCCAGAGGGTGGGGCTAATATTTTTATTATATAAATGGGGACACGCTGGCACAGAAGCTAAGCAACCCATCAGCTGGTGACAACAAGGATTAGCCAAGACCCACAGATCTGAGTCATCTCTCCAGGCACTATCATCCATGCAAGCTGGCAGCCCCACAATCCCTCCTGATTGAACAGAATTGGGGAGGACACTTCCAGAAGGTGACTGGAGGCATACATACACCCAGGTGACCAGCAATGCTACCATGAGCCTCTCCTCTGTCTTCTCCCCAGAAATTTCCCTTTTAGCTGAGCTGCTGGCTGGACACCCAGAATCAGTAAGGCTCCACTGGGACACAAAAGAAATTCAAATACAAACACACAAAAGCACCTGCCACCAGTGGGTGCTAGTTTGCATAAGAAGGGCTGTGCTGCTACACGCTACACACAAATGAACCTTAAAACACACTGAGAGAAAGAAGCCAGCCACAGGGGTTCACACTCATAGGAAACACCCCAAACAGGCAAATCCATAGTCACAGCTCAGGGCTGAGAGGGAGTAGGAAGAGCGTGAGTTTCCCCTCAAGATCTCTTGTAGCCCAGGCTAACCTTAAACTTGCTATGAAGCCAAACATGACTTTGAATTCCTGATCCTTTCCTGTCCATCTCCCAAAAGTTGAGATTACAGATATGGACACCACACCTAGTTGAGGGAAGGGGTCTGGGAATGGAGCCCAGGGCTTTCTGTTTGCTAGACAAGCACTCTATCTGGGCTGCATCCCTCACCCATGAAAATGCTGTAGTTATTGCGGTGGCAATGGCTGCACTTACCGGTGATACCCCCAAATCTACCAAACCGTACACTATAAAATGATAAGCTATGTGATTATTTGAGCTATATCTCAATAAAAGTGCCAGTATCGCATACACCACTACCACTCTTGGCCCAGTCCTGTGACCCTCCGGTGGGAATCACCTGGAGGCTGTCTACTATATCTGTGAGGAATGTCTGGATAACCATGCACCTGCAGCTGAACACCAGAGATTTTATCACAGGTGATCTGGGTGGGTTCCTATTGAAGAGCCCTTCCCCGCCTTTCCCCTTCCTTAAAATTCTCTGCCACTGATGTCAAAACCAGAGCCAAAATGAATGCTGCCTGTTCCACACCGGCCTGCCTGGCACCTGGAGGCAGTTAGCAGACCTTGCCTCTCACCATGTGCCCCTCTTGTGTGTCTTTCTTGGAGACCCACAGTCTCCCCAACGTGGTCTCCTGGCAAGGCCGGAAACTCAGCAGCTCTGGAAAACTGTAAACTCCTTGCTAGAGCAATGGGTGTTGGCTCACTTTAGAACTCTGGCAGCCTGGTTAGGTTTCCTGCAAGAGCTGAATGAATAGACAGAGTGAAGTAGGGGGAAACAGCCTAGATATCCTCCAAGGGACAGCTTAGACAAGTCAGAGCCACATCTCAAACCCAGAGTGTTGGGGGAAAGAATCCAGCGACAGTGGGCTGATAGTTACCTGTGCAATTGTGGCCTAGAGCACTGCAGTCATCAGGGCAGACAAAGGCCCGCAAGAGCAGAGCACTAGGAAGCAGGTTCTGGAGAGTCCAGAGGTGACAGGTTGACTGGGAGAGTTGATATCCCCCGCTGGGATCGGTAGCCCTAGTCTAGTCCAGCCTCAGCAGTGACCTCTCATGCTCTGCCCACTCCCACTGTCCTACAGCACAAGGGTCCAGGTCTTCAGAACCCAGGTCACAGAAACACCTTCATCGTCTTGTGTTGCTTAAAATGTATCAGTAGGAGTTGGAGGGGGTGGTTCAGTGGTTAAGAGCACTTTCTGCTAGTGTAGAGGACCTGGGTTCAATTTCCATCACCCACATGGCTGTTTACAATCATCCATAACTAGTAACTCCAGCTCCAGAGAATACGACTCTTTCCTCCGACCTCTACAAGCACCAGGCACACACATGGTGCACGGACATACATGCACACAAAGCACTCATACATAAAGCTAAATCTTTTTTTTAAAGGTGTCATATAAACATGACAAAGAGTGGCATGTTTGACTTTTTAAAAATGTGTCCACAAGCCTGGTTCACTTCAGCAGGAGGCCAGGCACCAGAATGTGAGGCACCACATCCCCAGCACCTCTCTGCCTCCACAGGGACCTGCTAGAGAGCTCACTGCCACACCTGCCCCCTTCTCTTTCAGCAGGGTTACTCTGCTCAGGTGCCACCATCTCCCTACAGGAAAGGGATCCCTAGTACAGCATCCTCCGGAGGCAGCTTCGTCAGTACCGAGGTCTGGCTCCCAGATGGGAGGCTAGAAAAGGAAATGAGCAGGGTAGACCCTTTTTGTGAGCTCTGCTTGTTCTCTGAGCTAGGACTGGGTCTACAAACAATTTTCCCTGCTCACCTCAAACTCCGAGCTCCCCTAGTGACAACTCTAAGTACTGGATTGCCTGGGGACAAAGCAAAAGTTACTCAGGACCTCCCCAGGGATCTTTGGGAGGATCCCAAACCAGGGAAGAGGCTGGCCGTGAGTGAGCAGGCAAGATCATCACACAATGCTGGAGGATGGCGGAGATGGCCCACCCTGACCTCAGCAAGAAGGAAGCGCAAGTAAAAACTGGACTGAGCTGGGTCTACTTCATCGTGTCCTCCTGTCTTCCTTCCCCGTCTCCTTGTCATAATTTCAGGTTTTTCACTACGTTTTCAGAGGGAAAGCTGTTAATAGAGTGCTGGCCTAGCATGCAAGAAACTCTGAGTTTAATGCCCAGCCCTGCATAAGCACAGTGTGATGACATACACCTATAATTTCAGCATTTCAGTGGGGCAGAGGGATCAAAAATTGATCATAGCTACATAGCTGTGAGTTTGAGGCCAGGCTGTGCTACTTGAGACCCCTAAAAGGAAGAGAGGAGAAGAGGGGAAGGAGGAAGAAATAGAGTGAGGGGGGAGGAAAGGAGGAGGAAGAGAGATTCTCAGGGTTGTGGCCAAGTTGAGAAGTGAGTGAGGCAGCAGGTAGCAGCTGATGACCACAGGAGAGTACAGTAAAGTCCAGGCCTCCTGACTCCCTAACTTGTGTGAGGAAAAACCTTCAACCTCCTGAATCCTTATCAGGTAGAACTCAGGTACACCATGCAGCTAGCCTTGGGAGCAGAAGGGATCCCCAGAGCCACTCCTCTCTATACTTCCTCCTTTCCCAGGAGTGCATCCAAACTTCCTTTCTCAGAAAGACTAAAGAATGGAGCCTCTGAGCTGAAGAGATGGCAGTTAAGAGCA
This sequence comes from Microtus ochrogaster, assembly GCF_000317375.1. Taxonomy (NCBI): domain Eukaryota; kingdom Metazoa; phylum Chordata; class Mammalia; order Rodentia; family Cricetidae; genus Microtus; species Microtus ochrogaster. The sequence goes on from NW_004949160.1 coordinate 61,342, forward strand.
CTGACTGCTCTTCCAGATGACCTGGGTTCAATTCCCAGCACCCACATGGCAGCTCACAACTGTCTATAACTCCAGTTCCAGGGGATTGGACACCTTCACAACAATGTACATAAAATAAAAAAAGTTGAATAAACTATAAGAAATATGTTTTTAAAAAAGAAAGAAAGAATGCAGTCTCCCTGAGTGGAAGAATGCACTGGCAAGAGATCAGTGGCACCGAAGGACTTGAACACTCACAGGTCACCAGGGGACTCAGAACAGCCCAAACCTTCAGACCCTGGCTCTCTGCAAAACTCTCCAGGAAGAATGGCCCAGCTCACCAGGGGACTGGCCCTAGAAGAGGCTCATGGGATAATACTGACTTCCTCCCAGTAGTGAAATGAAGGCTTAAAATCATGAGAAGAAACACAGCTTGTTGGAAGGGTCCAGAAGGTACCACTCCAGTTCTATCCGCATAGGAGGCAGGGGAAGACGCCTGGGCAGAGAGTGTGAGGTCTGGCTGCCACTAACTTGTTCTTCTGTTTGCGTTTTTTTTTTCCACACTAGCTGTAAGATGTAATTTTAAAAATTGAGAGTGCCAGAGATGAGATAAATGCAGATGGAGCAGGTAAGGTGACCAGTATTGGGAACACACTCCCTGTGGGGGGCACACTCCCTGTGGGGACACACTCCTTGTGGGGGGCACACTCCCTGTGGGGGCACACTCCCTGTGGGGGCACACTCACTGTGGGGGCTGGTGAGAAGTCCTACAGTCCTCCAGAGGCCAAGCTGCAGTGAGCCAGTGCAGGGCTGGCTACATCGCACTAATCTCAGCTGAGACACAGAGCCCACCCGCTTTAACTATTCAAAGCACTGATGTTCCTTTTTCTCTTCTCTCCCTCTCTTCCCCCCCTCCCATCACCTGTGAACTCCAGGCACCTATAGTTTGACACACCGCTCCCCCTGTGCAGCTCTATCACAGGCCCCGGGAGCCATTCCTCCTCTATAGTCCTTGGCTTAGACGTTCTGATTGTATCTTCTTCCTCTCCCACTCTCCCAGTCTTCTCTCTCCCCTTCCTTTCTTTCCTAGTATGGACCAGCTGGCATTCTCTCTTTACCCCTTTCCTTTCCTTTTCCAATACTTTACAAGACTCGGTGAGAGTCGCTCTGTCACTGGTGCGTCTCTGACAACCTAACCTCCCCTTTGGCTAAGGACACCCCGGGACTGAACAACACACACAACCATTTTCACACACACAAAACATAGGACAAGGCCTTGACCGACTCCCCACGCTTACAAACTTGTTCACAGGGGTCATGGGGATACTCGTCCCTGCCTGGTAGTCACACAACCCTCAACCAGATCTTGGGGCCTCCTGAAGTATCTTGGCTTGAACCCACACCAAGCATTTGGCTCACCCCTAGTACCTGGTTTATCATCCCACCTCTGCGGGTAGATGAGGGGAAGGGACCGAGGCGGGGGGGGGGGTGTCCCCTAGCCTTTAGGGAAGGAGTTACGGACCTTGGTCACACATACACCTTCTCTCTCTTTAAACATGAGCCAAATAAAATGAAACTGGTTCCCATACCTCTTGATGCTGTCTATAGAGTAGCTGGACTCGGCAGAAAGTGTAGCCAAAGGGGCGCCTGAAAGCGCCAGGCTCACACGCAAATCTCTGCTCACATTCTGGTTCTCATAGCCTGAGACAGTTTCGGGTAAGGGACTACTCCAAGATAGAAAGAAAGTTCGCGGTGGGGGGATTCGGAACTCTGTCATGTTCTCTAAATGTCTGTCCGGGAGTAACTACCTCAGAGCTGCCGAAGAGCCTGGCGTTCGCTCCTGGTCGTAGGACCTGGTTGTCTGCACCGACCTCCTGAGCTTGTCTGGCCAAACTTGTGGGAGTTCCGCAAGAGGTGGCGATCTGTGCGCCTGAATGTGGTGGCGGGGGAGGGGGGGGATAGGGAGAAGGATGGGCGCTCTGAGCCCTAGGCCTGCACCCCAGTCTCCACTTCCACCCCCAAAGCACCACGTGCCGGAACCCAGCAAACCTCCTCTTTTCTGCAGGGTCGCGCCTGCGTCGCTTTCCTCGCACACTGGGTAATCCATCTAGCGGAGTCAGCCTGAACGCTGGGTGCATTTCCCTGTGGATACAGGGGACAGTGAGGAAAGGCGTCTAGAAGGACCGGTGGGGAGTAATAAAGATTAGGAGCGGGTATGAGGCCGTCTTCTGTACAGTCGGAGGGTCCGGACTCCCACTTCCAGGCTCTAAACAACGCCCCACACGCGGAGGTGAGAGGACACCGGCCCCTCCCCTTCTCTTCTTTCTCTCCAGTTCGTCCTCCTCTTCTCTCCCTCCCCTTTTCCCTCTTCACCTCCTCCCTCCCCCCCCCCATCCCCAATCTCCCGCTGCGCTGCGCTACGCGGAGCCTGCCCGAGTCCCAGAACCCTAGCTCGCACCCAATCGCCGACGGGGGGCGGGGCCCTGAGAGGGGCGGGATCGAAGAAGGAAGGGGCGGGGAGGGGCGGGGAAGGACCTGCTACCCTGAGCTTTGACTACCAACTGCTGCGGCCCAGACAGCAGTGGTGGCGGGCATGGGCGATGGGGGCGCGGAGAGGGACCGCGGCCCCAAGCACCGGGAGGAGCATGGTGGTCGGAGCGGGCGCCACGGAGACCACGGCGGAGCGGAAGATTTGCGTGCTGACACGAGTAGTGGGAGTCCGAGGGAGGTTGCCGCGACCTCGGTCTCCAGCCCCGCGGGCTCCAGGGAGAGCGGCGGAGATAGCGAGGGACAGCCCGCGCTCGGTGAGACGGACCACTGCCGCCGCATCCTGGTACGAGGTAAGGGGAGAGCCGCGGCTCTAGTTCCTTGGGCTACCATGCTGTCCTTCTTGGGCATTCTGACCTTTCTACCGCGTCCATCTCTCAGTTTATATACTGGTTCATTCATTCGGCAGTACACCCAGCAAATATTCCGAGTGCCTATTGTGTGCGGGACACTGAGCTGAACACAGGGGACAAAGCAGGAGCTGGAAGGAGTCCTGTTTCTCCGCCCAGCAGTTCGTCCTCCTGGGCAGGTCCTCTCTCTCTAGGCCCATCCAGACGGGTTGCTGTAGTAAGAGATGCTAATCAGTTAGCGAAGCAAGACACCGAGAGCCAGGGCCCTCGCACAGCGGTTCTCAGAGCAAGGGTGTTGAAAGTGTCACACGCGCTCTGCAGGGACAGGATTGGGAGGAACCCGAGTGGGCAGCTGCTGAAGAAGGCCGGCCCTGCAGGCGGGCGGAGTGCTTCCCCGCCCTAGCTTAGCCGTGTTTCCCAGCACTGGGCCTTGCGTGGGTTAGTGCCCAGGGAAGGCTCGGTGGGCCGAGGAAGGCTGGTCCACTGCGGCTGCGCTGCCCCAGTTCCCACTAGCTTGGACTCCGGGCTCCCCATCTGCCTAGACTGGCTGACGCTTTCTTCCTCAGCTCCGCTTGCCGTCATTACGTTTCCCAATCCTTTCCCGGCGGGGAACTACCCTTCACAGCACTCTCTTAGCACTGCCCATCCAGACTCAGGCCCCCAGTGTCAACCTCCTGGGTCTGGGTCTCTCCAAGGTAGAAAGAATTCCTTCTATTTTTGGGTCCTGCCCTCAGCTGGGCCTGGGGCCTGTTGTCCTCCGCCATCCTGGTATTTCTGATTCGCTCGCTCACTTGGCCTCTCCTAGCTGCCCTTTCGGAGCCTCTTCATCCTGTGTGCTCATCCTGGAACCCGCAGGCCTCAGGAGGCCACCAGCCATAGCCAATTTCCTCTCTTCTGCCTAGGAGAAGCTAGGTTTCTCTCTCTTGGAGCCAGTGAAGTATAGCTTCCTTTAATCTTTGAGTGGCCCTGGACCTATGAGAGACAACTAGGGCAGGGCACAGGGACAGCCTGTCTGAAGGCGTAGAGACCGCCTGTCTGAAGGCATAGGAAGCTGTCTTGTATTCAGGGGAAGGGAAAGAGCATAAAGAAACACTCCTGGGAATAGGTGTGGTCACTAGAAGATTGGGTGGCCACTGCCACTCTAGGGACCCACACAGAATTAAGGCAGTCACACCACCGAGGTGTGAGGACTTGTTGGTCACTTGGGGTTAAATTAGAATTCTGTTCTGCCACCTGAGAGGTTCTGAGTGCAAGTGAACCACCAGTTGAGTTTCACTGAGGAAATCTGCAAGGCTTCCTTCCAGAGATGAAGGCACAGTCTAACGTTCCCAGCTCCTAGGGTAAGGTCTCCAGTCCTTGCTAGTGCTGTGCATCACGCCACCTAAGAACAGATGTGTCCTTCCTGTCAGGATGACTGAGTTTGGAGCCCAAAGATTACCCATCTCCCACGAACCTTTATGTAGAACAAATAAATCTTTTTCATGGGCATCAATGGGATTGTCTCTGGGGCAGACTCTTAAAGGGGGAAGTAAAAAGTGGTCCTTTCTCTTCTGGGATAGAACCACTTAAGTCAGGCCCCGTACATCTTCAGGGATACTCTTCTGTAGTATACTCCCACAAGGCTGTTCTCTTATATTTGTAAAGTATAATGGAAATATTAACTATGAAGTGCAGTTATCCACCTGCCTGCAATGGAAAGCAAATGCAGCCCTCACAAATCCCCCTGCCCTCCCCCATTTAATGACAAGGATGTTATTACAGGCCTGCAATGCCCCGATGTCGTTTACTGCTAATCCCTCCGAGGCAGGATCACTGGTGTCCAGCACTGCTCAATTACTTGAAGCCCCACCACAGCTAAGGGTGGAGGCTTCCATAAGTGAAACCAGCCCAACACTGGGGCAGGGAAGCCTTCATTGTCCAAAACAAACAGCCCTCGCATACGTCCTAAGCACATTTTACCCTGGTCCCCTGATCCTCTGAAGACATATTTTCCTCATATCTTCCAAGGCAGCCATGAAAAGGTGCAGGGGAGAGGATCTTTGCCCTGGCCGCTGGGAGGGTAGGGAGGGTAGAGAGAGATTCCACTCTCTCCACTTCTTTCCACCCTCCCTCCCACCCCTGGTTGTGGGATTGATTGAGAAAGATCTTTAGCCCTGGAAAGTCCAAGGACAGCTGGGGCCAGAGGTGAGCAGCATTGGTGTCTCATCTCTGGCCTTCCTGCCTTCCAGACTTGGTGATTTCATCTCCAGGGAGCTTGCTAGGGATCCAGGGTGCTGCCAGGACCACAGAAAGCTCTCTGCAGGATCTCCATAGATACTGCTGAAGGAGGGTGTCTGATGGCTGGGGCAGTGTGGTTTGGTAGTCAAGCCCCTGTTAACTACTGCCCCCCCCCCACACGCCATGGACCCAGGGACTGGGACTGAGCTCCTGCGGAAAGCCAGCAGTTTAGAGGTGAAGAACAACCCATAAAGGAGAATCAGACCTCTTGAAGAAAAGGGGTTGGGGGGTGTTCTCCTCTGTCCTCTAGGTAACCCTGCTTGGCCAATGTCTCAGATTTCCTCTGAGAATGCAAAGTTGGGAGCCCAGGAGGCCCCCTGTTCTGCTCACCAGCCTTCAAAATGGAGGCATTCTCTCCAGCAGTTGGCATAAGCACTGTGCACGAAGAAGACGGACCAGACAGGGACACACCACAGACTTCCACACACAGTGAGGCTTCCTCCAGGACTCCACAGTCTCTAAGGCCCCTAGACATCCGTTGTGCAGGGCCTTTGGCCAAGGAAGGGTAGGGTGGAAGGAGCCTTTTGTTTTATCTTGGAAGGGCCTCATCAGTGGGGGCAGGCGAGAAATGGGGCCCCCAAGCTCTAACCTCACCCTGCAGTTGCCCAACCCTGTGCTGACTCTTTCAATGGAGAGGGATTGGGACAGGCAGACAGAGACAGTGTGATTCACAGATCCCTGCAATTGATAAATAAGCCTGCTGCTTCCTTTGGCTCAGCCCAGTGGTGCCTTCCATACAAGAATGCTCCTCAGTTTTATGGTCAGTACCAGGAGGCACCAATAATCTTCTCGGTCAGAAGTGCCCCTTGGAGCCTGCTGCCTCCTCTGCAGGTCTCCAAACGCTAGCCTCATCGGATGCACCCCCGCCTTTGTAAGAACCATTCTGAAAATGAAAAATTCTTCAGAGGAGTGGTGCACTGGCTAGCTGTCCACCCGGCTAAAACGCCCTGGAGAAGAGACTGGACAGATGCACACGGTGCTTGGGGACCCAAGAACACTGGGTCTTTGACTTGAAATGACTTGAAACAACTCGAGCCTGATCTGGCCCTTCAAATCTTGCAGCCAGCCCGGTGGGAGCACCCAGCACGCATACCAGCCCAACGGTTGTGTGGGACTGGCCTGTCTTCTACAGCTGCACCGGAAAAGCGGCGCAAAGGACAGTGGCTTCAACAGCTGACTGTCTCTACCACCACGGAAGGCTAGGCTCGATTTCTACGGGCCCCTGAGCCTGGGAAGACCTCAAGGCTGCAGGCCTGGCCTTGCTGGGCAAGCGCTGTGCTTCAAAGCCAGGGCCTCATTGAATTACAGAGAGCTGGGCAAAGCCCTAGTCTTGGGCCTCGGAGGTGTCCCCATATCTCAGTCTGTGTATACATTCGGAAACCTGGTCCTGCACACGCCTGCCCGCCAGAAGCAGATGTTGAGAGCTCTAGAAGACTCGTTCAGGAAACCGCATTTTGGAATTTCGGAAGATTTTTGTTTGTTTGTTTGTGCTTGTTTTTTTTAATTTTGATGTTTGCCGAGTGTACTTTAATTTTTCCCCTTTGTTTCATTTTTTGTCAGCAGAAGAACCGCATTCTCGCCGCTGGTCTGTGCGCGGGTCATTTAGTTCTGTATTTTCACCTCTGTGTACGAACACGCTCCCCACAGGAAGCCGAAGCAGGCCGCAGAACGTGGCCTTGCGGCTGCTCTTCCGACCAAACCTCGTTTTCAGAGAACGATCGGGACGAGTTACAGGGCTCTGCACAGTCACAGGGAATCCCCACATCCACAGGACCCAATGAGGGGTCGCTGGGAACAAATCCTTGGAAAGCTGGTGCTGGGAGTGTGGATCGCTGGGGCCGGGGGAAATCCGTGTCGCGTCGCAGGGCGGCCTCCGCTCCAAACCCGCCTTCAGGCTGCCTGCGCCACCCGCTAGAAAGGGCGTCTGTGCATCACGGAGGCCTCGACGCCATTGCTCAGCTGCCTCTGCCTTCTGTTTCTCTCCGGGTTGGACACATCTCTTCCATTTCATTTTAATCGGGGGCGACAGGGGAAGCCTATGAGGTTTTTTGCCTTCCCTTTCCTGTTTGTTTCATATGAGAGAAATTGGCCTGGTTCTCCGGGGATCCGGCGGCTGTGAAAGCCCCTGTTCTTCACCGCAGGTGGAGCCGGTCTGAGAAAGGGCGCAGAGGGCAGCAAGTCCTCCCGCGGAGAGCCAGGGTAGCCTAGGAGCCCCGCGGGGCGGCATGTCCTTCGGAAGGGAAGGGCGCTTAGGGCTCTACCACCACCTGCAGACGCCGGGATTTTCCAGCGGCCTAGACGCTGCGGAGAAGGCACAGTGACCGGTGGGGATCTGGTCTCGAAAGTCAAGGGCGAATGAAATTAAGTAGGTACAGGTTTCGTTGTTGTGACCTGAAGCAGGGTGTCAGCCTGCAGAGGTGGCCCCCTCTCTAACCGTTTGCTCTCAGTGCTGTGCCTTCCTTTCTTCTCGACTTAGTTCGCAGACACCAACGTGCAGTCCTGTGTACCTGAATGAGTAAAGTCTGGGGTGCTTCTCAACCTGGAGATTTGCTGCCAAACAGCCCCTGGCACTGGGCTCCTAGATCGCACAGTGGTGGAAAGGGAGGTGTCAGGAGAGCAGGCAGTCGGAATCCCCATTCTCTCTGTGACCCTGGGAGGTGGGCACCATGCCTGCCCAGTCCACGCCATTTTTCCTTTCTCAGCACACAGTAGGCACTCAAATATTTGCCAAATAAATGAAAGAAGACCATTTGCTACTCTGAGCTATTTCCTAAGCACGAGCCGGCTAGTGACCACTCACTCATGAATGTGCTGAAATTCCTTTCTATTTTAGCGGCACACATTTGTTTGGATAGGAGGGGCATACAACTTAAAAGCTAAGGTGTGAGGTCGATGGAACCTTATTTTTAAAATTCCTAACTTTGGGAATCGCAAAAAAAAAAAAACTAAAATAGGACAACCTTAATTTCGTGTGTGTGTGTGTGTGTGTGTGTGTGTGTGTGTGTGTGTGTTCTGATCATAGGTCTGGGAAGGCATTGTGGAATCTCTTGCAAGGTCGTTGGACTTGCAGGACCGCAGTGGAAGCGCCAGTAAGGTTCCAGCAGAACTAGCCTAAAGGGATGGTAGCCAAGAATCTGTAAGGGGAGACAGGAAGATGGCCTCAGCTTCAAGGTTAGCCTCCTCACGGTCTATCAAAGAAAAAAAAAAGTAAAACGAAAACAAACCAAACCAACAACAACAACAAAAATATCTAACACAAACTAACTTAAACCATTAGATAATTCTGCACCCCGCCAACCCGCAAGGCTGCCGCAGCTTAGAAATATAGGGCTGTTCTTTCTTTTGCTGAAGGTTTGACCTCCCCGACTACGACGTTTGCCTGGTGCCCTTGCGGGCTTGCGGGGAGGATCCCACACCCTCAAGGTACAAGTTAGGCTGGCCACACTCATCTACATCGACTAGCCCACGGAGGGCTTTAATTCCAGAATACAAGCTCCTCAGGAAAACAGAAACAGAGGCAGCATTCCTTCCTTGCCGTGTTCGTCCAGGTGATTTCCTTATGCTATTTTGAAATTCACGTTTAAAAACTCTTAAACTGCTGTCCCACCAGTTCAGTATCCTTGATGGTGCAGGAAGCTAATCGTGTCGCCCAGGGAAGGCCCTGCATTTGGTCTAGTTTAGTACAAATACCGTGAAATGAACTCCCAAGGCCCCAGGCTTTGTGCAGATTTTTGTAATGTTTCAGCGAAATAAATTCCTAGCAGCAAAACTGCTGATTCGAAAGAAATTTCACTCAATTGTTAAGTAGGGAAATCACCAAAATCAACATAATACTATTATTATTATTATTTGTGTGTGTGTGTGTGTGTTCACTCATGTATGGAGGTCAGAGGACAATTTCAGGAGTTGGTTCTTCCTACCATCTGGGTCCTGGGGAAGGAACTCAGGCTGACTCTCCCTGGATCTGCTGAACCTTCTCACCAGTCCCTAATCTCCCCCTCCCCCTTTTAAAGTCTAAGGCAAAAAACTCTTTCACTCTTTTTGGCCATTTGCATGTTTTTGCACATTTGTACAACTATGTTTATTTTCCTTCTACTGCATTTCGATGTAAAGAACCCTTGCTTATATTTAACAAATATTTAGTGTTTCTTTGTATGGCTCTTTGTCACATGGCCGGTGCCTGATGGGTGGACATTTTCTGTTGCTATTGCACACATACTGCAGTAAACAAACTTGGGGGTTTTTTGTTGGTTGGTTGGCTATTTTCATTTGGTGGGTATATCTGTGAGGGAGCTCCTCAAAGTAGGTTACTGGGTCAAAGGGTGTCTTTGTTTAATTGTCCTTGGAGGTGGCGATTTACATTGTTAAGGGGAATGCTGGGCAGTTACTTTTCCCAACCCTCTCCGAGCCTCAGGTGCTGGGCAAGCCTCCCCTCTGCCGCCTTTGAACTGTTTGTTTACCTAACCCCATCTCTAGACCTATTTTTTATATTTGTTTGTTTGATTGATTCAGAAGGTTGCTTGTTGTTAAATATTTTACAGTATGTGGGGGGGGAAGGGATGGGTGGGTGTTGTGTATACACAAGGCCAAAAGAGGTAATTGGATCCCCTGGAGCAGGAGCTCTGGTCCTTTGAAAGAGCAATATGCTTTTTCTACAAGAGAACAGTGTGCACTCTTAACTGTTAAGCCATATCTCCAGCCTCTGTTTTTTATATATATATATATATTTTCATTTATTTACTGTGTGTGTTAGTGTGAGTGCTTGGTGGTCAGAGGACCGCAGTATGTGGAAGCAGGGGATGGAACTCGGGTCCTCGAACTTGGCAGCAGCACTTTGACCAGCTGAGCCATCTGGCTGGCCCCTGGGTTTGGTGTTTTGAGACAGTATGGACGTGTAGTCCAGGCTCGGTTAGAACTCACTATGAAGCCAAAGTTGATCTTGAACTCTGGAATCTTTGCCTCCACTTCCCCGTTGTGTGTGAGAGCCACCACACCTGGCCTGCTTACATATTGATAGATATTGTCAAATTCGTCTGCAAAAGAGGTCTAGTAATTCACACTGCTTTGCCTTATCCTTAGACCCTGTGGGTCATTTAGACACTGTCAGTGTCACTGGAGAGCTGGCATCTAACTTCACGTCTTGGTTAGTGAAGCTGAGTGTCTTCCCACACCCCGGAGTGCAGGAGCATCTCCCCTGCAGCCAATTGCTGGCTCTTTTGACCATATTTTCAAATACTCCTTTCCTCGTCAGCCCATTGAAATTCTGTATATAGTCCCCCCCCCCATTGCTCTCAGTTTTATTGTGGTTGGTCTAGTTTATAGCTCGATTTTCAACTTTATTTTGGCCTTTGTTTTCTTTGGTGTAAGATGTCTTTTTAATCATATAGTCCATCAAGCTGGTTTGCCTTGAGATAGATAGATAGATAGATAGATAGATAGATAGATAGATAGATAGATAGATAGATAGAGACTCTTACTTCCCTGTATGATGTATGCCTACTCCAAGGATGTTCCTAGTAATTGAAACATACAAGAATGCGAGTTATGTATTGCAAAATCAGGTAGTGTTTTCACAAACCCCTTTTCTCATTTAGCAAATGTTATGTGGAAATATATCTAGAATTCTTTCATTCTTTTTTGAATAAACTTCACAGTGTGCAGTTGTGTAGCTAACATGTTATTTACTTAACTAATTTTCTACTGATGGGTATTCAGGTTGGTTCTTTGACGCAATTCTAAACTGTGTGTGTGTGTGCGCACCCACGCTTGGGTTTCATTCATGGGAATGTGAGTGTGCACGCCCTAAGCACCCAGTACAGTGCATGCAGAGGCCAGAGCAGGACAAGGCATGTTGTCCTCTGTCTCTTACTGCCAATTGCCGTAAGAGAGGCTCTCTCACTGAACTGGAAGCTCCACATTTTGCCATTTCTACCAGGCTGACCGACTGATGAGTTCAGATCCACATGGTGTCTCTGCCCTCAAGTGCTGGGGTTTCAGGCACACACCCTGGCTTTCTTTGTGGGTTCTGGGGATTCAAACTTAGGAGCCTGTGCTTGCAGAGCAAGCTCTCTTACCCAGCAAGCCATCTCCCTAGCCCCAAGGCTGCATCTTAATTAAACAAGTAGTTTTTTCTTAATCTAATTTATGGGAAATATGGCAACAGTGCGATCGCTCTTTTATATTAAGGAATTGTTGCTTTGGTTTTTATTGTTGTTACTTTGTTTTGCTTTGTTTGAAAATGGTGTCTGACCCTGCCTTGCAGTCATTCTCCTTCCTCTGCCCCCAGAGCTGGAGTGGCAGGTAGCCCGCCACACCTGCCATGGAGTCACTCTTTTATTGCTATAATAGTACTCTTGTTAAGTTTCTTAGAGAGTCTCTTTGTGAGTGAAGTAACACGATGTTTTGCTAAAAAGTGCAGCCATAGCAAAGAAATAGCACTGTTTCCGAGATGATAATGGGAACACCAGGAGGCAGTTAGCATCCATATGGCATTCTCTTTTATTTTGTATGTGTTTGAAAAGTATCATAACAAAATATCTACAATAATTGAAATTGTTTCACATATACACGGTATGGTTACTATTACAAGATAAATTCATAGAAGTAAAAATTTAAAAACATGCCAGATGGTGATGGTACATACTTTTAATCCCAGCTCTTGGGAGGCAAGGGCAGACAGATCTCTGTGAGTTTGAGGCCAGCCTGGTCTACCGAGTGAGGTCCAGGATAGCCAGGGCTACAGAGAGAAACTCAAAAAAAAAAAAAAAAAGAAAAGAAAAAAATTAAATACAACAAAGCCATTATAGGTATTTATATATTTCATATCAAACATGCCAGCTCACATCCCCAGTAAGCAAAAACACACGTGTAATTTCACTGCTTCCTTCCAGAAGAGGTCAGGCTTTCAGAGTAAAACCTTTTCAAGTAAAAAAACCCAAACAAACCCTCAGAGTTTCCAACTGCTAGTAAGGTTAAACCTGCTAATATTTATTTTGCATTTTTATTTTATCTGCTGTACTCTTGATTACTTCTGTGTTGAATTGACTTCTCTTACCTCAAGTTTGAAAGAGATCTTTTTAAAAATTTACTATTTACTTACTGTTTGTATGCGTGTATTGCCTGCTTGTATGTATGTGTGTCTTGTGTGTGCAAATGGGTGCTTGTGAGCCGCCATGTGGGTGCCAGTAGTAAAACCTGGGGCCTTTGCAGAAAAGACGTGCCCCCACTGGCTGAGGAGTCGCTCCAGCCCTGCAAGGGCTGCTAACACACCAAGGAAACAAACCCTTCTGTGGCTTGTGTTGCAGACATCCCTCAGGTCTTTTCTTTTTTCAAATCGTTCTGAGATTTATTTTGTTTGTGAATCGAAATTGAAACTGTCATTACATCTAATGACTGTCTCCTTTGGGCATTTTAGACTTTAGTTCCTGATGGGAAATGGAGAGGGGGAGGGAGGGACGGAGGGACGGAATTAGAATGTGGAAATGCCCATTTGTGAAAGGAGGAATCCATTCTGCACAACCCCGGGCAGACACTCAAGTCACTTAGAGAAAATGGTGCTAGGTGTCGCTTCAGCAGCACACATACTAAAATTGGAAAGATACAGAGAAGATTAGCATGGCCCCTGCGTGAGGGTGACAGGCAACTGTGTGGAGCATTCATATTAAAGGAATCAGAAGAAGGAAAGAAGGAAAAGAAAAGAGGTGCTAGGCACATTGACCCTCCTGGTGTTTTTCCTTGCCAGCAACATCAATGCTATGTAAATGTTATGTTAATGGCCATTAATTCTCTTTTTTGTTTTTGTTTTGTTTTGTTTTTTGGGGTTTTTTGAGACAGGGTTTCTCTGTAGCTTTGGATCCTGTCCTGGAAACCAGCTCCTTTAGACCATGTTGGCCTCAAATTCACAGAGATCCACCTGCCTCTGCCTCCTGAGTGCTGGGAGTAGCCATGTGCCACCACTGCCCAGCTCATTTAAGAAACTCTTCACTAAACATTTTGATCTGAATTTGCTTGGATCCTTGAATAAGCACAGAAACACACATCTAAGAATTGTCTGATAGGTCAGGAGGAAGTTTGGGGGGACGGTGGGAGAGCACTTGTCCCATTTGCTCAAGGCGCTTGGTGCCATCTTTAGTACTGGGGAAAAAATTTTTGTTTTCAAAGCAAACTAAATACTTCAAAAATTATACAAAGGATGCTGGGAGAAATTTTCCTTCTCTGATCAACTTTTAGTCCCCAGAGGGAACAGAAGGAAAGGCAGATTCCCTGCCAGACATACACAGACACACACACATACATACATACATGACTTGCTACTGTGTGGGTACATATGAGCACACAGGAGTTTACTCTACAAATGCATAATACACACACATACACATAGATACACACACATACACATAGATACACACACATAAATATATACACACACATGCATACACATGCACACACACACATACATACTTACACAACTTCACACATACTTGCTGTCTCAAGTGACAGTGTCTGGTGAATGTGGACCCAAGTTACTAGATGAAGACATTCCTCATTCTTACTAAAGGCTCCAGAGTAGCCAAAGGCTCGCTGGTTTCATCAGCCATTCTATTATTAAGCTTTGGACATGTTTTTTGTTTGTTTTTTTTGTTTTTGTTTTTTAATGAAACTACATAGCAGTAGATTTGACTTCATCAAATTCCAGTGTTTCTTTAGGACAGACAGCTCTTCAGGGGCTCTAGGAGGCCCTCATATTTATTGTCATTTGTTTGCTTATTTATGGATTGTATTGATTTTGTGCTGTTGGTTTACACAGACAGTGGCTCTCCAGTACACCACCAGTCCCTCTCCCTTTCCTCCTCGCCCTGACGTCCTATTTCCTCTTCTCTTTCATGCCGTGTGTGTGCGTGCATACATGCATGCATACATACATACATGATTTGCAGTGTCTCTGAGCAATTCTAGGACCCCAGAGTGTGAGAGAACATGTGTTTTTGTCCAGTTCTGCCCAATTTCATTTAACTTCAGTTAATTCAGTAGCCTTAGGTCACACCTATTTGCCAGCAAATGGCTTCTTTAATTAAAAACAAAAACAAGAAAACAAACCTCCATCTTTAAAATCTCTGTATGCGTGTGTGACAAGCCACAGCACTTGTATGGACGTCAAAGGACAACATTCTGTGAGTCTGCTCTGTCCTTCCACTATGTGGATCTGGGAGACAGAAACCAGGTCACCAGACTCAGTGGCAAATGCCTTAACCCGAGCTCTCAGCAGCCCCCAGTTTAATTCTTCTTTATGGCTAAATAAAACTCCATTGCGTTACCACACTCTATTATCCACCCCTCTGTTGATGGACACCTCGGCAGAGCCTGATCCCTGGCTACTGTGAATGGGGCTGCAGTTGCCCCCACCCCAATACTCTTCATATTGTGTCCATTTGTGTTTCTATAGAAGCTTCAGGGAGCCTGATTACTCTGCCTCTGGCCAGCAGTTTTCCTAGTCTGAGAAATACAATGTTTCAAAAATCCCAAGGACCTCAAACTGCTCTCCTGGTCCGTCTCTGACTTACTGTCAGCCTGAGCACTTCCCATTTTACTTTATTTTTAAAGATTTGCTTATTTTTACTTAATGTGCATGAGTGTTTTGCCTGCATGTATGTCTGTGCACCACATGTGTGCGCAGCCCCATGGAGGTCAGAAGAGGGTATCAGATAACCTGGAACAGACAGCTGTGCTCTGGAGAATTTGTTTAGCTTTGGCCCTGGCCTTGAGCAGCTGGGTGTGTTTTGCCCGGTAAGCTGGTTCTGCTCTTCTCTCCAGCTGTATTCAGCTCTCACTCCCTGTAGAAGCGTTTTCTCAGAATCACTCTCATAGTCATTGCTTTCTTCTGATGTCTTTTGTATCTTTCCTTGATTTGTGAAGCTGTTCTTCACATTTAAGTGTTAATTTGGTACTGTATACAGCGTCAGATAGATCGCCTTATTCCAAACAATGAGCTAATTGTCCAGGGCCAATATCTTGAACATCCTGCCTTTCCTCCAGCTGAATTGAAATGCCACCTTTGTAGAACATTCAGGATCCCTGAGGCCGTGTGGCTCTGCCTCAAGGTGCTCCTCTCAGAGTCTCTCGCACCACGTCAGCGACTCTGGATTTATAATAGATTTCGCTGTATGGCAATGTGCGCATTGTCTCCTTTTTCTGTTTTGTTTTATATGTGTGTGTGCATAAATATAAAACTTTGTAAATACAAAACAAAATTTATCTATTTGTTTGACACAGGTCTCTCTATGTACAACCCTAGCTGTCCTGAATTCATTATGTAGACCAGGCTGACCTCAAATTCACAAGGTCTTTCGAAGCTGTCTCTCAAGTGTGCAACCACATCCAGCTCCAGTTTGATCATTTTTATTGTCACATAATCATGTACATGGTGATGGAGTCACAGAACCATTTTTTTTCTGATTCTGGGGAGATGATTCCTAGTAGAGCACCCAGGCAGGGTGGGGGGCGCTGTGTGGGGCCAGGAGGCAGAAGCAGAAGGATCCCTGGGGTTTGCTGGCCAACAGTCTAACCAACCCAGGAACTGCAGGTTCACTGTGAGAGTCTGTCTGAAGCAATAAGGTGGATAGCAATAGTGGAAGATACCTGACACAGCCCTCTGGCTGTCACACACTTGAATATCCACATGTACGTTCACACAGAGACGTTTTCATACACATGTATCATATGCTTCGACCAATTTCCCTCTCCTTTATATTTCTCTCCTTCTAATTATTCCTATATGTTCCCCCAGCCTTGCTTCTACTTTTAATCCTATATACACTTACATATCATATATGCTTTCCCCCCCCCCCCAAGACAGGGTTTTTCTGTAGCTTTGGAGCCTGTCTTGGAATTAGCTCTTGTAGACCAGGCTGGTCTCGAACTCACAGAGATTTGCCTGTGATTAAAGGTGTGTGCCACTACTGCCTGGCCATATATATATATATATATATATATATATATATATATATATATATCTCCAGAGATGAGGGAAACATAGTATTTGTATTCTGAGTTTGGCTTATTTCAGTTAATACAATGACTTCTGTTTGCATTCATTTTCATGCAGATTTCACAAGTTGGTTCTTATGTCTGGCTGCACAGAACTCCATTGTGGATGTGCAACACTTTCTGTCTGTCCATCTGCTGATAGCCAGCTAGGCTGAATAGTGCGGCAATAAAATCAGATGGGCGGGGTCTCCAACATGTTCAGTTTTGCCTCTTTATTTATGGTTGGTCAAGACAGGGTTTCTCTGTACCTTTGGAGCCTGTCCTGGAACTAGCTCTTGTAGATCAGGCTGGCCTCGAACTCACAGAGATCCTCCTGCCTCTGCCTCCCGAGTGATGGGATTAAAGGCGTGCCCAACCACCACTGCCCGGCTTGCCTCTTTATTTTTTTCCCCAAGACAGGGTTTCTCTGCGCAGCCCTGGCTGTCCTGGAATTCACTCTGCTTTTCAGGCTGGTCTCCAACTCCAAGATCCTCTCTTGTCTCCTGAGTGCTGGGTTTAAAGGCACCAGCCCCTGACCCACCACCGCCACCACCACCATCCGGTGCCTCCTTTGATAGACTTTTCCTTAACTATTTAAATTTCCACAGTAAACTTGCGCGAATTTTCCATAAGTAATTTTTAAAGTGGCAATATTTTTTTTTCTGGATCAAGGCAGGAAGAATCTTGTCTCAATTAGAAACCAACATATTAAAGCGAGATGTGTTGGCGCATGCCTGTAATCCCAGCACTCTAGAGGCTGAAGCAGGAAGATTGCTGGGTTCAAGACCAGTCTGGACTACATAACACAACCTTGTTTCACAAATGAAAATGAATAACCACAAAGTCACACACAACAGCTTCTTGCAGAAAGGGACTTCCTGGGGCGAGGTTGGAAGTAAAGTCAGGGAGGGCCATCAGGGTCCTGTAGGAGAAGGGCCAGGGGCCCCTGTTTGATCTGGAGATTGAATTTGTAACTGCCAGGTTTGTTTTATTATCTTCTCTGCTCCCATTTT
Source organism: Microtus ochrogaster (assembly GCF_000317375.1). Taxonomy (NCBI): domain Eukaryota; kingdom Metazoa; phylum Chordata; class Mammalia; order Rodentia; family Cricetidae; genus Microtus; species Microtus ochrogaster. The sequence continues at coordinate 78,530 of NW_004949160.1, forward strand.
TACATTGTTCTGTTTAGAAATTTACTTTTTATTGTAAATAAATCAGTTATATTTAAAAATAATTTAAATTTATTCTTTCTCCCCTTTCTCCATACAGGATCTCTAGAAATAGAACCTTGTCTATTTCACTATGTCCTCAGGGTCTAGAGCAGTTCTTGGCACATTGATAAATATCTATTAAACAGTTAAATAGATATGATTCTTCTTATTTACATAGATGGAATAGTACTATACATATTATTTATTTTAACATATTTTTCAATAATATTTTATGTGTATAATAGCTTTGTATGTGTGTGTACCACATACATGGAGGTCAGAAGAGAGCTTCAGATTCCCAGAAACTGGAGTTACAGACAGTTGTGAGCCACCATGTGGTTGCTGGGAATGACCCAGGGTTCTCTGCAAGAACAGCCAGTGCTCTTAACTGCTGAGCCATCTCTCTACTCCCCCAACTGTGTTATTTTGTGTTACTTTCTTACACTTAGTATCAGTTCACATGATCCTTACGTCACTCTTTTTCACTTCTATTATATACTTTATAGCATGGGTCACAGGGGGTTCAGTCATTTCCCTGTGAATAACACAGAGAGTGCTTTGAAAAAAACAATTATTGTTATTGTTGCTTTGAGGCTGGGTCTCACTGTGTATCCCAGGCTGGCCTAAAGCTCACGGAGATCCACCTGCCTCTGCATTTTGAAGTGCTGAGATTAAAGGTGTTCACTGCCGTGCCAAGCCTATGTCTTGAGGTTTGGTTTGTATATGTGTGGGTATGGGGGTGTGATAAGTGCATAGATAGAAACTGAGTCAACATTAGGTGTCTTCCACAATTGTTCTCCATGTGTTAGTATTATTTATTTCTGTTTTGTGTAAGTATTTGTCTGCATACATATGTATGCACACAGGTAGAGAATCCACAGAGGTCTGAGAGGGCTTGGATTCCTTACAACTAAAGATGGTTGTGAGCCACCCTGTGGGTGCTGAGACCACACTCAGGCCCTCTGCAAGAGCACTAAGTGCTCTTAACTGACAAACTGTCTCTCCAGCTGCTTCATCTTGGTTTTCAAGATGTGGTTTCTCACTAAACCTGGAGTTCATCAATTCACTTAACTGTCTGGCCAATGAGCTCCAGGGATCCACCTGTCTCTGCCCCCACTCCTGCTGGGATTGAAACCCACCTTGCTGAGCTTTACCTGGGTGCTTGGAATTCACACTCAGGTCCTCATGCTCGTGCGGGAATCCTCTCTCCCACTGAGTTCTTTCTACAAAGCAGTGTTCTCATCCAGCTGTTTATTGTATGTTTTATCTTTGGTGTTTTGCTCAGAAAAGCTTTCCACTTTAATGGAGGCAGATGCGTCTTTTGTGTCTTTTGTGTTTCTTCCAACCTCCTGTGTTCTATCTGCTTAGGAAGCTCCTAATAGAATCAGGGGTGGTGTAGCACATCTTTAATTCCAGCACTCAGGAGGCAGAGGCAGGTGGATCTCTGTGAGTTCGAGGCCAGTCTGGTCTACAGAGTGAGTTCCAGGACAGTCAGGGATAAGACACCTTGTGTTGGAAAAAAGGCACACTTCTAACAAGCAAGGTCCTAAGAAAGTGTCCTGGAGATGGAGAAACGGTTCTGCAGTTAAAAACAGAAACCCGAGTTCGATTTCCAGCACCCACGCTGCAACGGACAACTCTCTGTAGGTCCGGTTCCGGAAGGTCTAATGTGCTCTTCTGTCTCCTCGGTCACCAGGTCCACACCTGGTACCCAGATATACATGCAGCCAAATACTCACACACATAATAAAATAAAATAAATCTGAAAAAAGGAAGTACCATACCATATTTTTGTAATGTCTTTACCATAATAATTTTTTAACCATTCTTAATTCACCATTTTATAAGCAATGACTTGCTCTGAGATTTACTTGAAACTTGATATTTGTGGTGGGGGAAAAGGTTTTCACTTAATTTTATTCCAAATAAACGATTTGTGGTCACTGGTATATTTAAGTTTGTTTATGAGCTTACCCTGCCCTCATCTGGAATGTTCCTCCCAGGCTGAAGGAATGGCTCAGCAGGTAGGATCTCTTGCCACTCTTGTAGAGGACTTAAGATCAGTTCCATTTTGAGTGGCTGACAAGCAACTGCGTCTAACTCCAGCTCCAGGGGATCCAACACCCTCTTCTGGCCTCTGTGGGCACTGCACACACACGCAGGGCAGGATGGTGGTGGCTAGATAGCTCCATCTCTGTAATCCGTGTCCGGTAGTGCACACCCTCCATCCTATTGCCTACTCGAGGAATTGCCACTGGAGCTCCGTTCCATTTGTCATAGTCGCAATCTACTTATTTACTTGGTATTTTAATATAGTGCATTTTTGACATTTATTTATTAACTGGGAGAGGCAGATGTGAAGGCCAGAGGATAATTTTCAGGAATTGATTCTCTTCCACTGTGTGTGTGTTTTCCAGGAATTGAACTCTGGTCATCAGTCTTGGCAGCAAGCAACTTTACACGCTGAGCCATCTCCACAACTCTAAAACTCAGTACCACTTTAGCCTCATCCTGGTGTGTAAAATCGTGGTCTCTCCGTTGCTTTAACCTCATCCTGGTGTGTAAAATCGTGGTCTATCAATCAGTTGCTTTAGCCTCATCCTGGTCATGTAAAATCGTGGTCTCTCCGTTGCTTTAACCTCATCCTGGTGTGTAAAATCGTGGTCTATCAATTAGTTGCTTTAGCCTCATCCTGGTCTTGTAAAATCGTGGTCTCTCCGTTGCTTTAACCTCATCCTGGTGTGTAAAATCGTGGCCTATCAGTTGCTTTAGCCTCATCCTGGTGTGTAAAATCATGGTGTATCAGTTGCTTTTCTGCTGCTGTGACAAACACCATGGCCGAGGTGACTTATGAGGTTTATTTGGGCTTATGGTTCCAGAGGGTTAGAGTTCATCACCATCCTGGCAGGGAGCGTAGTAACAGGCAGGCATGACAGCTGGACTAGCAAACTGAGAGCTCAGGTGTTGAACTACAACCACTAGGCAGAAATCTTGTACTAGGATTTCTCAGTGGCTTTTGAAACCTCAAAGTCCACCCCTAGTGACATACTTCCTCCAACAAAGCCACAGTTCCTAACTTACCCAAACAGTGCCACCAACTGGGGACTGAGTATTCAAATATCTGAGTCCAGCGGAGGTATTCTCATTCAATTTTTTTCTAGTAAACATTAAAATAAATTTTGAAATGGCAGGCGTTTCTCATGTGCTGTTTCAAATCATCCTACAGCCTATGGAGTCCACAGAGATAGTGGGCCGTTACTATTGTTCTCTCTTGGTTGGTGAATCTGTGTGTTTGATGACAACACTGGACCCTGGGTTTGTAGTTTGTTTTTGTTGAGGTTAACTGCATATTTTGAAAGCCACAATAAGTTGTAAGATGAGAACAGGAGTATCCCGAGTAGCCACCAGCCAGCCTGGTGTCACCAAACACTTCCTTTGTCAGGAGTGTCTCACACATATCAAGCCAGAGGACAGCCAGGAATGGGGCTGCACACGCGCCCGCTATCCCAGCACTCAGGAGGCAGATCAAGGAGGGTCAAAAGCTCCAGACCAGTTCAGACTACATAGAAAGTTCCAGGCTAACCTGGACTTAGGAATTTTTGTCTAAAAGAAATGCAAAACAAAACAAAACACAAACAAGAACGTCACATAGAAAACTTGCCAGGGGGATGGTCTGAGAAACCAAGCCCTAGGCCTCCCTTGAGCGCCATCTGTTTGTGCTGTCACTCATCGCTGTCTCCCACAGCCCTGCGAAGCTGCGTCACACCCACAGGGTCACAGAATGACTGAAATCCAGAACCAGTGCCGCACCGCAAGGAGCTTCTTTCTTCTTTTCTTTCTTAACAAACTTAGAAATTTATTTTATTTTTAACTCTATGTATATCTGCATGCGGGTATGGGCAGAAGTATAGGTACCCTCAGAGACCAGAGTATCAATTCCCTGCAGCTGGAGTTACAGGCAGCTGTGAGCGGTGACCTGGCTGCTGGTAACTGAACCCAAGTCCCCTACAAGAGCAGCAAGTGTTCCTAACTTATGAGCCAACTCTCTAGTTTTTTTTTTGTTTTTTTTTTTTAAAGCCCTGGCTGTCCTGGAATTGTACTACGTAATCTAGGCTGTCCTTGAACTCTCAGAGATCCACCTATTTCTGCCTGTCAGGCACCACTACACCTGGCCTACAAAGGGCTTTGTAATGCTCCCTTTGTGTGGTCAAATCATCCATCTGCCCAATCCCTGGCAGTCACCTTCATAATTTTGTCATTTGATGTTAAATAAACAGAAGCATGTGTACACAACATCCGGAAACTGGCTTCTATTGATATTTTTATGTATATGGGTGTTATGTCTGTGTGCCACACACACTTAGTGCCTGGAAGGCCAGAAGAAGGCATCAGGTCCTCCTGGAGTCACAAATGATTGTGATCTGCTCTGAGTGTGCTGAGAATCGAACCCAGGTCTTCTAGAAGAGTGACCAGTGCTCTTAACCTCTAGGCCATCTCTCCAGTCCTGGCTTCTTCACCCCCTGTGCACACCAAGTTTGTCTGCAGTGACCCTTCTTCCCTGCTGAGTGGCTTCTCATAGAAGGTTTTAGCAGTTTCTCTAACCAGCCCACTGCTGAAAACATCCTCTTTCCTTTTGGAAGTCATTAACAGGAAATTTGGGGCCAGGTGTGTAGCTCGGTTGACTGCGTGCTTGCGTATCATGCATGAAGCCCTGGGCTCAATTCAGAGCACCAAATAAACTAGGCATGGTGGATATGCCTGCAATTCCAGCAGGAGGATCAGGAGTTCAAGGTCAACCTCGGCTACGTGAAGTGCTGGGGACAGCCTAGAATCATGAGTCCCCATCTCAAAAACAAACAGGACCCAGAGAGATGGCTCAGCAGTTAGAAACAGAAGACCCGGGTTTGATTGCTGACACCCATATGGCAGCTCACAATTGTCTGTAAATCCATTTCCAGGAGATTGAATACCTTCTTCTGACCTCCAAATCACACACCAACAAATACAAGCAAAATACTCATATATATGAAATAAGAATTAATATTACTTTTTTTAAAAAAGCGAAAAGAAAAGCTGCACCGGGCGGTGGTGGCGCATGCCTTTAATCCCAGCACTTGGGAGGCAGAGGCAGGCGGATCTCTGTGAGTTCGAGGCCAGCCTGGGCTACAAGAGCTAGTTCCAGGACAGGAACCAAAAAGCTACGGAGAAACCCTGTCTTGAAAAATCAAAAAAAAAAGAAAAAAAGAAAAGAAAAGAAAAGTTGCTGTGTACAGGTCTTTGTGTGGACATTAGATTTCACCTCTCCAGGACGAACACTCGGGAACATAGTCACAGGGTTGTTTGCTAGCGTTTCTTTAACCCTCACAGGCTGCTTCCAGAGTAAATCCAAAGTCTGCATCCTCAGTAGCCTCTGGCTTGCTCCCCTCCCCCCACATTTGTAATTGCTCTGTCCTAACAGGCACACCTCACTGTGACTCTGACTTGCTTCTCCTATCTCCTATGCGTGACCTGGTGCCCAATGGCAGGTCTGCAATTGACTTTCTCGCGCAGTGGTCCTGAGGGAGAGAACTCACCTTACTCACTCACTCCTGGATCTTGTAGGGTGAGAAGAGGGTGTGTCCGGGTGTGGCTTGGCCTCCTGCTATTCAGGCTCAGAAACTTCAGGGTGTCTCAGGGAGCCCGGAAAGAGGTGAAGCCTATATTACCACATATAAGCACCCTCCCTCCTCCCTGTCCCTGCAGATATCCTGCTCAGACCCACGCATTTGCAGAGTGGAAAGAAGCCTTTGGTTTCTTCCTCCACTGGTGATAAAGGAAGCTGAGCAGAGAGAACCAGCCCCTTCACATGGTTTCCATATTCTTCTGCTATATGGAAAGTATTGGACCTAGGATGCTAAGCCACCCCAAGAGGCCCGTGGTTCCTACACACCAATAGCAAGACCTTCATCCATCAGACCCACTCATCTCTGAGCCTGGGTGGGACCTGGGCTGGCAGGGTTCAGGCCCCTCTGAGCAGTGATGTCCTCCCCCCCCCCCCCGTACCATCCCTCTCCACTCCCACTCACCTGCCTCCAGGGCTGACTGCACCCCTGAAGGGGTGAGCATCCACCGAGACAAACAGAAGCCATAAGGGTCGGGTCATGGCAAGGCAGGCAGCACCCACAAATAGATATCCTGTCTCGTATTCTCCAAGTGAACAACGGACTTTTCCAGAAGATTCCTTTTGTCAGTTGCTAAAGTCTTGGCTGAAACTTGTCAGCTGTATGAAGGGCGCCCCAGCGTGTTCATGGCTGGGGGTTGCTGTTTGCATGCTGAGGATTGAACCCAGGACCCTGTGCCTACTAGGCAAGTGCTCCGCTGAGCTACATCCCCTCCCGGCTCTGCTTGCTGTTCACAGCTTGTTGAGAACGGCTTTCCTGTGTAGCCTAGGCTTGCCTTGAGCTTGCAGTCTTCCTGTTGATATCTTCCTAGCAGCGGGATTATGGGAATGTGCTACCACTCTGGACAGAATCAGGTGTTTCTGGGGTTTACTGAATTCTGACAGGGGACCTTCAGGAAGTTACTTAAAACTTGCTCCTCATCTATAAAATGGGGAAATGATAGGTTCATCTCCATGGAGACAATGGGAAAGTTCAAACTCAAGACCAACACCACACCCGGGGCCGTGGCTAAAGAAGCACCCTGACCCCTTTGTTGCTACTCTTGCTTGTTTACATGAATATGTTAGGACTAAATCCACGACCCTGTTAGCCCCACCCTCAGACCTCTGCTCTCCCTCTTCCCGACAAGCCTCCTGCTTTCATATCTTTAAAAAAATACTTTAATTACATGTATGTATCTGTGGGGGCATATGTGCACATGTGTTTAAGTACCCATGAGGCCAAAAGAGGGTATAGGATACCCTAAAGCTGAAGCTATAGGTGTCGTGAGTCTCCAGATGTGGATGCTGGGAACAGAGCCCGGGTTCTTTGCAAAAGCAATACTTGCTTTTCACTGCTGAGCTGTATCTCTCGCCCCATCTCACCATGCTTAGGACTGCTGTGTAAGCCAGTTACCTTCCCAGCACATAGCAAAAGCCGTCTCTGCGCCCCCTGGTGGAAGTGAGGGTCCTTGCAGCTGCGGGAGGTGGCACGTTTGCAGAGGCCTCCTGAGCAAGAGCTGCCTTGAGTTGCTAAATTGTTGTGGGTGTCGGTTTTGTTTTGAGACAGGGTCTCTTGTATCCCTGGCCTTGGAGGTGTGCATCACCATGACCTGCTGAGCGGGTGGTAAGCTTTTCAGGCCGGTGCTCCTCCATTGTGGGGAACAGCAGCTTGTTTGACTGGTGGATCCCACGGGGTACAGTGCCGCCCTGTTCCACTGCCTGATTATTACCTGTGCCGACAGATTTCACATCAGTGGCGAGTTGCTTAGATGAAAGCGTTTCCCTTTCCGAGTACTTTGTGGTGCTCTGTTGTGATCGTGGGCTGTAGGTCTGTGGCCTTCCTTTTTTGTTTTCTTCTTCAAGACGGGGTTTCTCTGTAGCTTTGAAGCCTGTCCTGGAACTATCTCTTGTAGACCTGACTGGCCTTGAACTCACAGAGATCTGCCTGCCTCTGCCTCCCAAGTGGGATTAAAGGCTTGTGCCTCCACCTCCACCACTACCTGGCCTTTGACCTTTCTTAAATGGACCCCAAAGCACTAAAGAGGCTGTGTGTGAAAACCGTCTGCCTAGATCCTGAAGTGGCTCAGCTGTACAGGGACACAAGGAGTAGGGTGGTTCACCCAGTAGTCTAGCAGTGTGGCACCAGCCCTTGGGCTCCTCCTGGGGTTCCCAGCCTCTATTCTGCACTCTGTCAATCAGTTAACCTCCTTATGAACCCCTGGAGGGACCAGGGCTAGTTGTCTCCAGAAAGTCTTCTGTGACAGACCACATCCAGTTCTAATCCACCTTCTCTGGACTTGAGAATGTGGCCTGTTTGTCCCAGTTATTCCTTACTCTGCAAAGAGAACAGAATCCTGGGTGAGCGGTAGTGAGTCTTTCTGCCCAGGCTATGATAGCTGACCTGACATTTTTACTGTGAGACATTCACCTCTCTCTCCTTGTCTCCCTCCTCTCTCTCTCTCTCTCTCTCTCTCTCTCTCTCTCTCTCTCTCTCTCTCTCCTATCTTTTAATCTCTTTCCCTTCTCCCTCCTCATCCCTCCCATCCATCCATCTTTATCTTTATACCCATGACATACATATGACTCCCTGCATAGGGTTTCTGAGGAAGCTTGGCTCAGAGAGGCCCAGCAAGTTCTCTGAGATCAAGTATCTAGGCAGGGACCTGAGGATTCCTGACAGGATCTTATTAGTCCATGAGTTCAAGGTCAGCCTGGGCTACACAGTGAAACCTTGTGAAGAAGAAGGAGGAAGGGAGGGAAAAAAAACCAAAACCACAGATGATCTAACACAGCTTGTGGATTAACCTGGCTCCCTTCGTGGTCCTTGTAGATGCCAAGGGGACCATCCGAGAAATTGTCCTGCCCAAGGGCCTGGACCTTGACCGCCCCAAGCGGACCCGCACCTCCTTCACGGCGGAGCAGCTGTATCGCCTGGAGATGGAGTTCCAGCGCTGTCAGTACGTGGTGGGCCGAGAGCGCACGGAGCTGGCCCGCCAGCTGAACCTCTCTGAGACCCAGGTGAGCGTCAGGCCAGGTTCCCACCGCCCATCGGGTCCTGTATCTTGGTGTATGAGGCCAAAAGTTGACATAGAGGGTGTGGCTTAGAAGGGACATACGTGAGGGAAAAATTAGAGCTACAGGTAAGACAGGGCCGATAGCGCCAACCAGAGGCTGTGAGTGAGGAGGGGAAAATTAGAGCTACAGGTAAGACAGGGCCGATAGTGCCAACCAGAGGCTGTGAGTGAGGACACAGGCCTGTAATCCCAGAGTCAGGAGGTGGAGGCAGCAGGATAAGGAGTTGGAAGCCAGCCTGGGTTGCATCTTGAGACCCTATGTCAAAGCAAACAAAATGTAAAAGATAAAGAAGAAAGGGAGGAAGGAAAGAGGAAGAGAGGAAGGAAGACAAGAAATGGAAGCAGGTTCAGGAGGTAGGAGCACGTGCTGGGCAACCATAAGGACCTGAGTTTGAATCCCCAGAAGACACAACGAAAACCTGAGTGTGGCTCCTGCAATCCCAATGCCCCACAAGGAAATGGGAGACAGAGAAGGGGAATCTCCTCACCCTTCTCGCCACAGGCATTTACAGTACAATGGAAAAGCAAAGAAACCCTGTCTCAAACATGGTGGGTGGCAAGGATTGACACCCTAGGATGTCCTCTGGGCTCCACAGGCCATGGCACACATGCTCATATTCATACACATGAATGTTCACAACACTCACATACACACAGGAAAGGAGAGGAGGGGAGACAGAGTCGAGTTTCAGCAGAAGAGATTGTTCATGTGTAAGGAAAATGGGAAAGGCCATAGAGATAAGGGACATTCACAGTACAGGGAACGGGTGCTTTAGGAGATGGCTGTTCTGTATGCCACTGTTCTATGGCTGTGGAGAGACACCATGACCAAGGCAACCCCTATGAAGGAAAGCATTTAACTGGGGGCTGGCTTACAACTTCAGAGGTTTAGTCCATTATCATCATGGCGCTGGGGCAGTAGCTGAGAGCTACATTCTGCTCTGCTGGCTGAGATAGAGCGGCACTGGGCCTGGCTTAGATTTTCAAAGCTCTGAGTCCACCCCTGGTGACACACTTCCTCCAATAAGGCCATACCTATTCCAACAAGGCCACACCTCGAAATCCTTCTAACCCTTTCCAGTAGTGCATTCCGATGTAGAAGGCTATGGGGTTATTCTCACTCAGACCACCATGGGGGAGACTGGCAGGTAAGAGGTGTGGTGATCACTTGGCTTCCAGGAAGCAAAGACTCCAGGAAGTACCAGGCACAATGGCACGAACCTGCAGTCCCAGGTTCTTAGGAGGCTGAGGTAGGAGGATCATGGCCCCTGAGCAGTCCAGGGAGAACCCAAATAAAACAACAAAGGATTCTGGGAAGTGATGGTCTGTGACAGACTAGGCTGGGAACCTTTCTTCCTCCTAGCTCTTTCTCACCCTCTGTCATCTTCCCTTCATCTAAAGTTCCTCTTGCAGCTCCTCATAGAAGGACTGGCATCCTAACAGCAGCACGCTGGCTGGGGGTGTGGCTCAGTTGCTAGAGTGCTTGCCTAGCATGCAGGAAGCTCTGGGCTGGATCCCCAGGACTGCATAAACTGGGCATGGTGGTAATTACACCTGTAATCCCAGCACTCTTGAGGTGGGGGCAAAAGGGTCAGAAGTTCAAAGTCATTCTTGGCTACATACTGAGTTTGAGGGCAGTCTGGGCTGCAGGAAACCTTGTCTCAAATCATATAACAAACAAGCCCAGAGCTGGGAATGAGAACAGATGAGGCTTAACTGGAAGGAGAGGCGAGAGCCTGACTCAGTGGTCGTCTCCCTCAGCGGGACAGGGGTAGGCTAAGGACAAGCTGCCAAACGCCAGAGCCCACAGAGTCACCAACTAGCTTAGTAAGTGCTACTCTGGCTCTTTAGTCCCCCGTACATTGCCCTGCCCTAGGCGTCCAATCAGCAGGCTAGAGGAACCTCCTAGCCTAGGAAAGAACCCAAGCCACCTTCCACACTCAGGCATCCAGATTCTTTATGAGCCCACAGTCCCGGGAAGTGGCCTTTGAAGATGAATGTCTACTGCATACCTATCATCCCTGCCCTCAGGAGGCTGAGGCAGGAGGACGCAGAGTTTAAAGCCAGCCTGGGTTTCATAGGGACACCTTGTCTGATTTCTAAATTATTAATGGCATTTTCATTTTTAAATGAGCAAGCCATAGAATCGAGCACTAACCTCAGGCCAAGGAGATAATTTCCCGGGGGGGGGGCATCTCTCAGCCCTGGAAACTATGCCCTCTTCTGTTGTGGGACTCTGTGGCCCAGCACAACAAAGGACATGAAGCCACCAAACATTCCTTGAGATCCAAGCTGGCAGCCTGCAGAGAGCCTGTGTAGAGCACTGAGGAGCCAGCAGGGGCAGTTGGTGCCAGGAAACACCCCACAGGATACTGCCTGGCCCTTCAGCAGTCAGCCAGCAAAGGGGCAGAGCAGACCCTGAAAATCAGTACAAGAAGAGGAACCAAAAACTTCTTGAAGGAGCAGGGGTGGTTCAGAGGGGTCTGAACCTGTCTCAAATTCACTGAGACTCCTGAACCAGCCTCTAGAAGGCCTGGGATTGATGGTGAAAAACACAGAGGCACGGGTCATGAAGGGGCTCTACCTGCAGCACATTGGAATCTCCCATAGGGTTTTCTAGAAATCCTGACACCAGGTCTGGAGACTGGAGAGATAGCTATTCTTCCAGAGGACCTGGGTTCAATTCCCAGCACCCACATGGCAGCTCACAACTGTCTGTAACTCCAGTTCCAGGGGATCTGACACCTTCACACCAATGCACAGAAAATAAACTTAAAAGAAAAGAAAGAAGAAATCCTGATGCCTCCATCCTGATCCAATTCTGATAGGAAGAATTTGGAATGAACCTGGACTAGGATTTACAGTGTACACAGGAAATTTGTGTGTAGCCAGTCTCTTGACCAACTCACATGACAATAGATGAAATGCCAGGCCAGCCTCCCTTGACCTTCTCTCCACATCTAGGGCTACCCGCTGGGAGTCTCCCTTCCCATGCCTCCCTCTCCTTCTGCCAACAGAGGGTGTAGTTGGCAGTCCCCCAATTTTGTTATTCTGCACTGACCATACCCCTTGTCATTGTCACGCCTTCTGCCCAGAATGGGTTTGTACCTTTCCCTGCCCCGGCGCAGAAGACAATGACATCGGCACCTCTCTCACTTCCTTCTCTGGGAGCCACACACATGGCTGGACCTCTGAGGTCCTGAGAGTTGGAGAAGGTGAGAAAATCTCCCCACCCTTTCCGTTTAGGGCCTCTGGGCCACCATTCCTTCGCCACATACTGTCCCTGCTCACGGACGAGAAGCACACACTCAGTTTACAGAGTATTTGTCCAGCATGCACAGCACCCTGGGCTACATTCCTGGCGAGGTATACCACTGGATGTGGTGGAATTGGCCTACAATTGGCACTGTCATCCCAGCAGGAGGTTCAGAAGTTCAAGGTCATCCTCAACTGTGTGGCAAGTTCAAGGCCAGTCTGGGATCAGGAGACCCTGCCTAAAATCAAATAAGTAGGCGGCAGTTGCTTGATTCGCTTGGATCTCAGTTGAGAGGTCTGGGCCTAAGGCAGTGTTGGGAATTACCTATGCATAAGTGATGTCTAAGACCAGACATCTGGGTAAAAGCAAGTGTGTTGGTCATGCAGGGGAAATCTGACCCTTCAGTGGACCCCCAAACTCCACCTCCTGTCTGCCAATCTGCTCCCGTAGGCCAGAACAGCAGTGTCTACACTTTGAGACTTGAGGTCTCCAATCCGGTCCTCAGTACAGGTGTTGTGAGGTGACACTAACAGTCTGCTCTTCTTTCTTCCCCTGTTCTCCCCTCGTTGTGCCCTTTTACCCCACCACCACCTCTAAACTCCCTCCCCTTTTCTCTTGGCTCTGTCTCCTGCCCTTCCCTTTCCCCTTCTGAAATCCCTGTGTGCCTTCTGCCCCAAGGTGAAAGTCTGGTTCCAGAATCGCCGGACCAAGCAGAAGAAGGACCAGAGCAGAGACCTGGAGAAGCGAGCATCCTCTTCCTCCTCCGAGGCCTTTGCCACCTCCAGCGTTCTGCGGCTGCTGGAACAGGGCCGCCTGCTCTCTGTGCCCAGGGCCCCTAGCCTCCTGGCACTGACCCCTGGCCTCCCAGGCCTTCCTGCCAGCCACAGGGGCACCTCCTTGGGTGATCCCAGGAACTCCTCTCCAAGCCTCAACCCAATGCCCTTGGCGTCAGCATCGTCCCCTCTGCCGGCCATCTGCTTTTCCGCAGCTCCGCTCCTGGACTCACCAGCCAGCTACAAACTGGGGTCCTCAGCATTTGAGCCCTATATCAGGCTAGAGCAACAGAAAGTAGGCAGTTCTGGCCAAAGTGACAAGAAAGCTGACACTTAAAGATTCCCATCCCCGGGTGACACCGAGTCCCCAGCACAGCACTGCCCCAGCCTCCTGGCCCCTGTGAACTGTACTGAGCAGGCCTGGAAGAGGAGAGATGGGCACAGCATGCGCCTCTGCACCTGCCCTCTGCCCTCAGCTCAGAGACTGAACCAAATGACTTTGGTCCCAATGTACTCTCTGATGTGTGAGCGTCATGGGTGTGTGCGTGCGTGCTTGTGTGTGTGTCTCACTGAAATAAAGAAGGGAACTGCTCCCAGAAGCACCAACTCACTCCCTTTTGTCCTTGTCCTCAATGTGTAGCAAACCAGGAGCCTCAAATCAGGGCTGGTGTCCACAGACACCATTAACACAGCTTCCATCTGGGCTCCACAGCCCTACAATGTCTGTGCTTCCTCCGGTTAAGTGTTCTCCTATGTAAGCTTTTCTTTCAAACTTCAAACTACTTGTTGGGGCGAGCAGTCCTTCAACGGGGTGAATAGGGCAAGCTGAGAGGATTTCTGAAGGCATCAAAAGTACCCGGAGCAAGGCTGGCCTGCAGGGAGCCCCTGTGCATGAAGCACGCAGAAAAATCCCACCTTGCTCATACTGCTTTCATTTAGCTTTTATTTGTAACAATTACAGATTCTCAGAAAGCCGTTCACTGCACCACTGGCTTTTCTAGTCCCTGTGGCAAAGCGTGTAGCAGAAGCAAGGGGAGGGAGGAGAGGGCTGGTTCCGAGCATGGCTGGAGGAAGGCAGAGCCGCAGAAGTGGGGCAGCTGGTCACACTGCACCCTCAGTCAGGAAGCTGGGGTGAGTGCTCATGCTTCGTTCTCATCCTCACTTGCCTTCAGTCTGGTCAGCCATTTCTTAGTGTCCCATGTTTCTCTATAATGGCCCTAACCTCTCCAACAGCCCAGTGCTTCCATCCCTGCTCTGACTGTAATGCTAAACGCCTTCTCTTTGGCGGACTGTACACTTTCCGTGCCTTTGCTCGGCACGCACGCTGCCCTCTCTCACTGCCTAAGATCGGGGAGCAGGAACCACGCCACAGCCTGAATGCTGTCCTGAGGTTCTCATTACTTCTCTGTTGCTGTGATAAGACACCACAACTAAGGAATTTATAGAGAAGCTTATTTGGGGCTCACAGTTGCAAAGTTAGACTCGTGACTGTCATGGCGGGTTCTGTAGCAGCAGTTGAAAGCCCACACACAGACCCACAAACAGGAAGAAGCAGAGGGCAAGCCCTGGGAATGGTGGGAGTCTTTAGAAACCTCAAAGGCCAGCCCCAGTGACACACCTACTACCAGGCCACACCTCCTAACCCCCAAACAGTTCTACCAAGTAAAGACCTAGTATTCAAACATGTACGGTTCCAGCAGTCGATCTCATTCAAACCACCATACCTGCTGTGAGGGTCCCTCTGCTGAATAGATCAGACCAGTACCTGTAAATTCGGTCTCACCCGAATTCTCATGGTGCAGGCAGAATAAGTTCAGCTTCTTTTCTAGAACATATGAATCACTTCTAGCCCATTTTGTCATTAAGCCCTTGTTCTCCTCTGAAACTTCACGCTCTGGGCTTCGACTCTTAGCATCCTAGGCTTCCACCAGAATGGCCAGTTTTCTTCTTCTTACACCATGCTAGGGCTTCTCCAGGCTGCAGCTGAAAAACTCTTTCCATTCCTCTCACAAACCAGTCTCAGAGGCCGACGACCCACATGGCCAGGTTGTAGTAACAACTCCACTCCTGGTGCCAATTTTCTATATGCATTACTTTTCCATGGTTATGACAAAGTCCCTGCCAAAGGATGAGTTTGTTTTGGTTCACAATTTGAGATTACACTGTGGTGGGAAAGGCATGGTGGCGGCAGGAGTTGGGAGGACTCTGCGTATCTCCTAGATGATTCCAAGTCTTGTCGAGCTGGAAGCCAAAGTTAACCATCACAGCTACCCGCAATGGCAGCCTTTTCATATCTAGCGTATGTCACAGAGCAAACTAACACTGGGACCACAGACGAAAGCTCATGTCATTTCACCTGCTGTGTAGACCCATGGAAGCATCAACCAGGACCTGCTCCACTGGAGCCACTCCCAGCTCCCACCAGAAGAGTTCTTTGTCAGAATGGTAGAATGGCGTGCGAGAGAGGAGCAGAGGCCTGACATGGACCAGTGCTGGAGGGGTAGCGAGCATGGCCGACAGCTTAGACTGATCTAGGGAATATGGTGGTTTCCTGCAGGAGGTGGCCTGGAACTGACCAGGAGATGAACTTTAAAGGCGATGAAGGTGATGGAGTTGGAGAGAGAGGGGAACCCAGTATGGCTCAGGACAAAGGGTGCAGGTTGTGGGGACAGTGAGAAGACAATCTGCCAAGACTAGGGCATGAGGAGACCAAGGAGTCAAATGGTGAGGGACAAGGACTTTGTTGAAAGAAGGCAAAGCTGAAGCCACACTCACTGTGGGAGCTGCGCCAAGGGACATCTGGGCACAGAAGGTAGAAAGAATGCTTGCCCCTTGCTCTGTCCTTCATTGCTTTGGGTACCCAGGGGGCAGCCACTACAGGATCTGCTCAGCCTGTGCATGAGAAACCTTCAGAGTTGGTGTGGGCCAACTTCCTTGTTTACAGTCAACCTGGGAGAGGAGGGGTGTGGGGTGGGGGCAGGGACAGAAGGAAGGGGAGGGGTGGCCGCTGGCACCGGCTGAGCAGCCTGCTCCAGCTCCAGCTGGAACTGAAGTCTCAGGGTTGCCACCAGCCTTTTCGGGCACTCACTCCCAGCTCTCCACACGCCATGGCCACGAAAGTAGACATCAGGCCTGAGGAACTCACCAGCAAGAGCTGTGACCCAGTCACAGCTCGAGAGCATACACAGGCTGTGACCCGAAACTACATCACCCACCCCCGTGTCAGTGAGTATGCATGTCCAGCTGGCGAGGGGAGCCGGCTGCTGGGACCATGCTTTCACCTCTGAAAAGGAGGACCGAGACCTAGAGAGGTCAGGGCACTCTGGGTCCAGCCGTGCAGTGGCAGCCCCTGTGCATGGGCCACCTCTGCAGGTGGAGGGATGGAGGCTCCCATTCAGGCTGAGGAGAGGGCCAAGTAGCAACTGTTATCATCAGGACCCCATCTAAAACCCAGGGTCCAAAAAGAGCTTGAGGGAGACAGAGAAAGCAGAGAGGGAGGGTGGGAGGGAGGGAAGGAGGCAGGGAGGGAGAGAGGGAGGGAGGGAGGGAATGAGAACACATGTGGGCATGTATGAGTGGGCAAACGGATCTGCAGTGATGTGTGTAACAGTATAGTCAGGGGCGCTTGACTTGAGGAATTCAGTAGCCAGTGAGTTGTGCCTGCATCATCTCCTAAGGGAGAGAATCTGTATATAGAAGCATTACTACCATGGCATTCTCCACAGGCCAGGAAAGAGGAGGGTAAATGTACAACAGTGTGTGTGTGTGAGCATGTGTGTGCACACACATGTTTGGATATAATGTACATGTGTGTTCAATGGGAGAGAGAACATATGTGGACTTATGCTTACATGATATATGAGAACACATGTAACTGTGGCAACGTGTGGATACTGTTGGGGTAAGAGCATGTACTTGTTCATACATGTGTGCCTTCCTCATTTTGTGAGCAGGCAGCTCTGTGCCTGACCTGTAAGGGTGGCCCAGGTCAATGCCAGGGACAGAAAACCTAGCAAGGACCACAGGGCCAAAGCCACCTCCCACCATGTTCTTGTCCAAGGTCACTCTCTCTGGTAAAGTCTCAGGCAGCCCAGCCCGCTGGAGTAAACCAGCCTGAGTGGCCCTAGCTGAGCAGAGCCTGAGGCTCCTCCTAACAGGGTGTGCTGGGTGGCAGGAAGGAGCTAGACACAGTCACCCATTCTTCATACTGACTCCAAAGCTCCCCAGGCCCACAGAGAAGGTGTGGCTATATACAGGGCATTGGACAGCTGAGCTCAGAGCGAGCAGAGTCTGTTCAGCCTTCAGGGGACAGAGCCCTGGATCTGGGACCAGCTGAGGCTGAGACAGACACAGTGTGCCACAGCTACTGAAAAAGGTGATAGGGGCAGGCCAGGTCTCTCAAGGAGCCCTGCAGTCCCTGCCTCATGGACATATAGAGTCTAGAGACATTCCCCCAGACAAAAGCTTGGGTCACCAGGACCCAGAAATCAGTGGAGAGAGGAGCCCCATTATGCCCAGAGTTTGGGCCATGTGATACCCTGCTCCTGCAGGCCCAACCCCCTGTGGGCAAAGGAGAGCTGCCAGGTTGGGTGGGGCAGGAGCCTGGACCTCCAGGCTCAGCTTTCCTTCTGGAATGTGGCCTTGCAGGGATCTACAAGGATCTCCTGGCTCAACCTTTGTGCAGCCTCCCCTCATCCCCTTTTTTCTTCAGGTGGGAACGCTTAAGATAGAGCGGCTCTCACCAGTTTCCTCCTGCCGGAGACTTATTTATTGTCAACACCCTGCAGGTCCTGACACCCACCCCCACCCAAGACATTATGATCACATCCACAGTGACAGTGTGCCCTCTGGGTTCTGCCAAGGTACCCTCACCTTGCCACAGGCTGAGAGTCCTCCCTCAGGGTAGGGCTGGCCTAGGGGCTGGCTAGCCCTCCAGGATACCCTCCTAGTCTGGTTCAGTCTAGTTCCTCATATTCCTCTTGGGTACCTGGACAGAGTTCTTCCTGGGAGACCAGGCCAAGTGTAGGAATGGAAAGAGTCCAGAGGCCCCTCCCCTGTACTGTTCCCGCCCCAGACAGGCAGGCTGTCCCCTCTCTGCCCTCCTCCTCTAGTTAGGTCCCTCTACTCTGAAACTCCAAGCATTGGGACTGGACATGAGTGTTGGCAATAATGACCTTGAAGTAGGGTCCTCCTTCAGCAGAGCAACCTGCCCTCCCCCAAGGGCCTTGGCCTATTGTAGAGGTAGTGCAGCAACGTGGGATCACTGGGGAGCATTCCATGTGGGGGTGGGGTCAGCTTGTGCAAAGGTGCAAAAGGACATGTGATAGCCTGGTTGGAGGGATGGAGTCAGGTCACGTCATTCATCCAGGGTTTGAGAGCCAAAGGGGAGGAAGTCTCAGTGGAGTCCGAACTAGTCGATTCTGATTCCAAGACCACCATCTTCCAGTGGTGACCCCCTCCCCTAGATCCCCCAGCTGGGATGGGGGTGGAGGAGCAAGACCCTCTGCCCTAGGCTTGCCCCTACCCTGGCCTCGAGCCCGCTGAGGGAGGGGACAGGACACTGCAGGTGTGGCGGGTCCAGCACTAATTAGGACCTTAGGACCTCCTAGGAGCCCTGCTGAGCCTTTGAGGGAAGGCTGTGGGGAGGTGGGGGTAGGGAGCTCTCTTCTACACAGCAACTCCCAAGACAACTTCAGTGTCAGAGACAATGGGAAGGGGTGGGCCAGGGGAGAGGTCCGCTGAAGTCTGGGGAAAGCCCATTCAGGGAATGCCCTGAGGTCAGCGGAGCGAGGGCTCCTGGCAGCTCATCACCCTGTGTCTTTCTTCAGGGTCAAGTGGTACATCCCTGGGTGGGCAGCGACTTAATCCCTGAGTGCCCCAGCACCAGCTGAAGTTCTCCATGTAAGGGCACAGTCAGGGTGTCCACCAGTCAGGGCTGTCTTTGTTTCTCAGTTTCCCTTTGCCCAAGTCCTAACTGGACAATTCAAAGATGGGTGTGCTGGCACACCTATGATCCCAACACTTAGAAGGATGATGCAGGAGGACTGTCATGAGTTTGAGGTCAGCCTGATATATAAGTGTGAAAGTCCCAAGGAAGCCTAGACTGTAGATTGAAACCTTGTCTCACACACACACACATACACACACATACATACACACATACACATACACACACATACACACACACTCACACATACACACACACTCACACACACACGCACACACACATACACACACATACACGCACACACATACACACACATACACATACACACACATACACACACATACACACACATACACACATACACACACATACAAACACATACACACACATACACACACATACACACACATACACACACACATACACACACACACACACAAATCCAGTAAAAGCAGATGGTTCTGAGAAAAGACCTAGTCTTGTGTTGGGGGTCTACACTCCCTTGGGGTGCCAGTCTGTGGTCCTGGGGGTTTCCAGGGGAGAAGCACTGCAGGAGGCAGGCAGGGGCAAGGCCTGAAGGCCTTGCAGTCTGTGTTTTCTACAGTGAGACCCACAATGCAGAGAGGAGAGCTGTGCCTTCCTCCAGCTGCTCTGCCACTCCCGCCTCCAGCTAGGGGTGGATCCTGCAGTCTGGAAGGAAGGCTGTGGTGCTGAGTAGAGACTTAGACCTCATGGTAGTCGCCATGTGGTCTGGCCTGAGGGAAGCTAAGATCTTCCAACCTGACTCCCAGAGGGTGGGGTAGGCCACCCAGCATTGTCCAGTCCCCTTCACATCAGGCAGGGTACCCCCAGCATTGCACGCCCATCCCTTCTTCCTTCACTCAGGCAGGGGGCTCAGGCTATAATTCCCTACCCTCCATCTCCAGGTGGAATTGCTGGACCTCAGGCCTAACAGATTTCACAGGACAAAAAGCTGTCAAAGAAGAAAGCAGAATGTGCTATCTCCCGAGGTTGTGAAACAGAGTGATCCCTTTGGGCTTTGTGGCTCTCATCTCTCCTGAGACAAGCCACTTACTCTGACCCCACCCTGTAGACCCTTGATCCAGACTCACTGCTGCTTTCTCCCCAGCTCTATGGATCTAGCAAAATGCCAGTTCTTCCCAGACTTGGAAACACTCACCTGCCAGTCCAAAAGTTTCCCCACCCTGGTGGAGTGCTGGTCCTGGCTCTGCCTCTGCTGGTCTCACCAGCTCGACTCTATACTATCCTCAGAGTGTCTGTCGTGCCCACCCCACCACCAACCCCTGCCCTCAATACTGCACACATTCTCACCTTCTCCTCTGTGGTCCTCAGCAGGCAGGAGCTGGGGGTGTGGCCCTTGCGCTGGTCATCAGGACTCCCGTTTGGTTTGGGGATAAGGGGATACCTGTTGATTCTGATGTAGGACATTTGGAAATAATGAACTGATAGAACCACTTAGTGCTTTCCTGTGTGCAGAGTGAGGTAGAGACCATCCATCCCTGACAGTTCTCCCTACACTGGAAGCCAACCCAGAGGAGTCCTGAGTCACCTCCCTCTTCTCTGTCCCCCAAGGCACTGAGCATTTAGCAGCCAGGGGTTCTTTCAGTTCTGCAGTGGGAACTTTCCTCAACTCCCTGGGGCTGGCTGGAAGGCTCCCCTTAACCTGAGGGTTCCCCTGACTTGAAAATGCTTCTTCCCTGGGCATCTACTCTGGTCCCCGGGGCCACTCTACCTTTCGTCTCTTCTGCCTACTGGGCTCTGCACCTACCTCACCTGACCATCTTGCCCCCCATGTGGTCCATCCATCCTGCCCTTCGTCTCTCAGAGTTTCAGTAACACCATGCTTATTCTGTCCCTTCTTTTGGACATTAGGCTCTACACGTGGATTGTCATTTGTATGCCTTGCCTAGGGGCAGCTGGATGGCATTCAACACTAGAATTTAAAGAAAGGAAGGGAGAAGAAAAGACTCCTGGGGGGCGGGAGACGGAGTAGGGAAGAACAGAGCCTGGGCTGTTCTGTAAGAAGCCCTTCAATGGGGGACACTGTGGGTTTCTTCCAAGGATTCAGGATGCGGAGGAAGAGGGGGAGGACAGGGGTGTCCAAGGGAATGTGCCTCATGATGTAGAAGTCGTCTTGGGGGGGTTAGGGGTGGGGGGAGACTGAGGGGGAGCCATTGCACACGGGTGGTAGGGTGGCCTGAGGGACAAATGCAGGGTGCTGAGCTAGCCCTTCACCCCAGGAGGGGCTTCTCCTGGATCCTGCCTCGGATAAAGGTGGACCTCCTTCAGGGGCAGAGGGAAGAAAGATGATAGAGGGGCAGTATGTCGCTCTGGCAGGGAATGGTACATCCTACTGTGGCAATTCTGGGAGCAGACTGGAGTTTTACACGAGGACTTGAGTCCTTACACTAGGAGGGTCCTTGCCGAGACCAGCAAAATGGCCTTGTACGTTTGATCTTTCTGTGCATGTGCTGGGAAACAGCTTAAATGACTGGCAAGGCGTGAACTTTGGGGCCAGGCCAGGCCTGCTGTGGGACGGTGTGGGCTGATGTGGGGCTCAGGGCAGGCCCTTCCCAAGATGTGCCACAGGCATGCCAGTGACTCCGACCCAGGCTTTTCTCAGTCCCAGGCCCATTGTGCCCACCTCCCCTGAGCTCTGTGGCTTGTGAGTGACCCAATTTCTTCCCCGCACCCCACTCATCTGGTCTGGCCAAATTACTGTCTCCACTGTATCACTGGTGCCCCATAGAATCCCTGGGAGAGACTAGCTATGGTACTCCTCCTCTGCCCCGGTCAAGGAACCACACCCTCCTCAGAGTCCCTGAGCTAACCCCAGCAGGGCCACCCTGTGAGCTCAGCTCTCTTCTGAGAGAGAGAGAGAGAGAGAGAGAGAGAGAGAGAGAGAGAGAGAGAGAGAGAGAGATTCTTCCTGGTTTTCTGGCATGTCCACAACAGGATGCCCAGTGATGGGACCTGGTGGCCAGGCTTGGTGGAGGAAGCAGACAGCTACAGCACCCTCACTTCACAGGGCTCATCAGTGCAGGGGGAGGGAGGGCAGTGGGGTCTGGGAAGGGCCCAGGAGGCCACAGCTGTGCCCAGACGCTTTTGGAAAATTCAAGTGGAGATGGAAAGAAGGAGTAGGTGAGGTGGGGGTCGAGGCCAGAGGGGAGCACCGGGGGTGGAGAGCTCAGGGGGGCTGGGCAAGACTCCGAGGAGGCCTCTGCCCTTAAGCCCTCCTCCAGCATCCTGCAGGTGTTGAGACAGTGGGGGGTCTGTGGCAGGAGCTTGACCCTTACAGCAACGGTGGCTGGCGCTGTCACAGCTAATGACCCTGATGACCCAGCCTGAGGAGGAGGAGGTGGGGTGCACAGAGGGCAAGGGACAGGATGCTTCTCTCTCTCTCTCTCTCTCTCTCTCTCTCTCTCTCTCTCTCTCTCTCTCTCTCTCTCTGTGTGTGTGTGTGTGTGTGTGTGTGTGTGCATGCACACCCACGCGTCTCAGTGACTGTGTCCGTGTGTGTCAGTGAACGCACATACATTTTCCTTGCGTTAGAACATAGTGGAACTTAGAGATGAGAACCTCACCCACTCCTCCCCTCCCCAGCCTACAGGACAGTGTGCAGCGTCAATGGGCCTCTCGTGGTGCTGGACCAGGTCAAGGTAAGATTCTTCAATCTCCTTCCTAGCCCCTAGGCCATATCCAGGGTTTCTTTTAAGCTTCCCACCCAGGGGTCTTGTTTCATTCTTTCTAACTCTGCCACCCCTCAAGTCTCCTGCAAAGTTTCTCTTCACACACGTTGTCTGTGGGAGGCTACACTACTATTCAAGGCCAGGCTGGGGTGAGTGCTGACCCTGTAAATTCTGTTCCACCCAGACTGGCCAGTCTCCCCCTCTTCCTTTTTCTCCCCCCTTACCCCACTCACTAGAGATCAAATCCAGGGTCTAATGCACGCCAGGCAAGCATCCTATCTGAGCTACACTTCTTTCCCTGCCTGATTTTGTTTAGCGGGCTTATTGCCTTATTTCGTTTAGGCCCGAGTTAACATTCGGTGGCCTGAATTTTCTTCTTCATGCTGCCAGCCCTTACTCTCCAGCGAAAGGACAAACACTGAGGACATCGGTAGTTTCAGAGACTCAGGCTCACAGGGAGAAGAGCGGAGGAGGAAGGAGCGGGACTTTGCTGTAGAACTCATTCATTGCCCGGGTGTCCTTCTGTCTCGCTGCTCTTGCGCGCTCTCTTGTGGTAGAGACGCCAAACAACTGGACTTCCGCACCTCGTATCACTTCGGATTCGGGTTCGGGAGGGCCTCTCCTAGAACCTCCCCACTCCGCAGGGGCAAGAAAGCGCTCCGATAAGGGGACACCTTCGTGTCATCTTTGCACCAGTACAAAAAACACCGCCATCAGTGGCAGTCATCGCTGCAAATCTGAGCAGGGAAGCCCTGGGCGAGTAGCCCGCCCTAGTCACTAGTCTATCCGCCACTTTCCCCTGACCCATAAGGTCAGTAGTGTGTGGCCATCAGGGGACAAAATGACAGCCACAGACAATGATAACTTGTGGCACTATAACATGTCACCAAATGTTATTACATTTTAATAACAAAAATAATACATGCTCTTGTATCCCGAGAAACAAAGACAGTTAACCATCTGTCCCTTTGTCTCCAGTCCCGTGGGACAGCTGTGTGAGACCTGCAGGCTATGCTCACAGTCAGGTGAACAGCGCATGTGGGGAGAGCTGCATGTAATCCTGCTGAATGGTTACCTAGCAGGTTGTGTTTCTGGGTTTACTGATATTTGTGGTGCTTAATCTTCAGTGCCAACTATACAGGATTTTAGAATCTTATAGGAGACCGACTACTGACTGTGTCCATGAGGGCATTTCCAGGGAGGTGTAATTGAGAACCGAAGACTTGCCCAAAATGTGAATGGCACCATTCCATAAGGAGATCCCAGGCTGAATAAAAAGGGAAAGGGGTCTGGCGGTGGCGGTGCACACCTTTAATCCCGGCACTCAGGAGGCAGAGGCAGGCGGATCTCTGTGAGTTCAAGGCCAGCCTAGTCTACCAGAGCGAGTTTAGTTTCAGGACAGGCTCCAAAGCTACAGAAAAATCCTGTCTCAAAAAACAAACCAAACCAAACCAAACAAAAACAAAAACAAACAAACAAAAAACGGGAAATGGGAAATGAAAGCCGAGCACCAGGGTTCATCCCTCCTTGTGACCTCATGTTCTGCCCAAGCCTTTTCCTAGGTGGTAGACTGTATCCTCTCAGACCAAGAGCCAAAACAAAGCCTTCTTTAAGTTCCCTTTGTCACAGCAAAGAGGAAAAAAAAACTAATATGGATTTATTCCACAATTCCATTCTGGTTATGGGTTCCACTGTTAGAAAAAGCTCACGAATACACATTCTTTTATATTGATTCATTGATGAGAGCAACAAAGATAGAATTGTATGCTCAAAAGGTGGCTGCATTTTTTTAAATTATAGACTGATTGGCCTGTTAGCTCAGGCTTCTTATTAACTCTTATAACTTATATTAGCCCATAATTCTTGTCTGGTTTAGCCACGTGACTTGGTACCTTTTTCGGTGAGGCAGTCACATCTTGCTTGCTCTGTGTCTGGCTTCCTCTCTGGCAGCTGCATTTAAGGTAGATATTGCCAGAAGGGGTGTCTCAGGCGCAGAGTGAGTGCTTAGGGGGCGCACATGGATTCTGTCCTCAGCACCACAAGTAACCAAACACACAGATACTGGATCAGGACAAGAGGGATGCTCTGATAGGGGCAGTGATTGGACCACCATCCCACATCCCTGGAGAGCCTGAGTGTGTGCTCATCTGTGACCGAGCCCTCTCCCGGCACCCCTTCTTCCTTTCCTCTTCTTTTCTGAGTATTTTGTTTGTTTTTTGAGACAAGATCTCTTTTTTCTTTTTTTTAATTAATTTTATTGAGCTATACATTTTTCTCCGATCCCTTCCCTGCCTCTCCCCTCCCCTTCAACCCTCTCTCATGGTCCCCATGCTCCAAATTTGCTCAGGAGATCTTGTCTTTTTCTACTACCCATGTAGATTGGATCTATGTAAGTCTCTCTTAGGGTCCTCATTGTTGTCTAGATTCTCTGGGATTATGAATTGTAGGCTGGTTTTCTTTGCTTTATGTCTAAAAGCCACTTATGAGTGAGTACATATGATGTTTGTCTTTCTGGGTCTGGGTTACCTCACTCAATATAGTGTTTTCTAGCTCCATCCATTTTCCTGCAAATTTCAAGATGTCGTGATTTTTTTTTTTTTTTTTGCTGTGTAGTACTCCATTGTGTAAATGTGCCTCATTTTCCTCATCCATTCTTCAGTCGAGGGGCATTTAGGTTGTTTCCAGGTTCTGGCTATGACAAACAAAGCTGCTATGAACATAGTTGAGCACATGTCCTTGTGGCAAGATTGAGCATCCTTTAGATATATACCCAAAAGTGGTATTACTGGGCCTTGAGGAAGGTTGTTTCCTAATTTTTTGAGAAATCACCACACTGACATCCAAAGGGGCTGTACCAGCTTGCACTCCCACCAAAAATGCAGGAATGTTCCCTTAACCCCACAACCTCTCCATCATAAGCTGTCATCAGTGTTTTTGATCTTGGCCATTCTTACAGGTGTAAGAAGGAATCTCAGAGTTGTTTTGATTTGCATTTCTCTGATAACTAAGAATGTTGAGCATTTCCTTAAGTGTATTACTGCCATTTTAGATTCCTCTGTTAAAAGTTCTCTGTTTAGGTCTTTACTCCATTTTTTTTTATTGGATTATGAGACAGGATCTCTTGTAGTCCAGGCTGGCCACAATCACTATGTCTGAAGGATAAACTTGAACTCTGGGGTACCTTGTGCCTTCGCTTAAGGGCTGATTCTCTCTGGCTCCGTAGTCCTTATTTTTAAACAGTGGTTTTGTTGGGTTTTGTCTGTTACCACAGAGTTTTAACACTTTCCTTTCCTTTTTTTCTTTCTGCTGTTCTGGAACTCACTCTTATAGACCAGGCTGGCCTCAAACTCAACAGAGATCCGCCTGCCTTTGCCTCTCTAGTGCTGGAATCAAAGGCGTGTGCCACCACTGTCCAGCTTTTATTTTCATTTGTGTGTTTGTATGTGTGTGCACATGTCTGTCTTGTGTGTTCATTTGTGTGTATTATGTGTGTGTACATGTCTGC
>NW_004949160.1:105389-140150 GCF_000317375.1 Microtus ochrogaster
TGTGTGTTCATTTGTGTGTATTATGTGTGTGTACATGTCTGCCATCTGTGTTCAGGTGCCATCAGGCGCCAGCTGGAGTTAGAGGATACTGTGAACTTTTTACCACTGAGCCATCTTCAGACTTCCACAGACAATTTTTTAATTTTCTCCTCCAACTTCTGGAATACTGATTTTTTAACCTTTTAATTGATTGATAAAATGGACTTCACTGGTAGGCTCCCTGATAGTGTAATCTTGTATTCCTGAAATCAGTGCTGGGTGTTTATCATCATTTAAATTTGCTTTCTGGTTTGCTTGTTTGGGTTGTTTTTCCCTTAGGTTTGGCTTTGTGATTTGGTCTTTTTTAGCAAATGTTCAATTAGGTGATCTCTGTCCATGAGCAGGCAGCCTACAATTTGCCCGTAAGAGTTTTATTTTGGTGTCAAGATCACCCTTGCCTCATAAAATGGATTAAACCCAATACCTTTTCCCCCAGGCTTTTGAAGAGCTTAAGCAAATTTCAAATTATCTGTTCTCACTTGTTAGAACTTCCTGGCACAATTCTCTGTGGCTGATGCTTTAAACTATTTAATAGCTTTAAAATTACAGATTCTTGCTCAAGTTTAAAAGGAATAAAAATAGTATGTGTGAAAGGATTTTATATGGTTATTAGCATAATTTAATATCCAATAATGTTAATTCTGCTATTTATATATAAGTTCATCTTTACCTATAAAAATGAAGCTTGTGATCTGTCCGAATTGAGTAAAAGCATATGGAAAAATAAATGTGAAAAGGTTGAAGAAATTACAGAATCAACCAAAATGGTACAAGTCTTTTATCCCAGCACTCAGAATTCAGGCAAGTGGATCTCTGTGCCTCCAAGTTCAGCCTGGTCTACATACCAAGTTCCAGGCTAGTCAGTGATCTTGTCTCAAAAAAAATTAAAAGATGAATCTTTTTATTAAATTATAATTGGTTTGGCTTTGAGTTGTATTTGCCTAAGTCTTCATTCATTTCTTCTAATATATATATATATAATATATATATTGCTTTTATTGTTTTCTGAATATGATTAGTAGAGCTTGCTGTAGGTTTTTTTTCTAATAGATATTTGTTCTCTTTTCTTTTAAAGATTTTATATTTGTGTGTGTGTGTGCACATGAATGCAATGGCCACAGAGATCAGAAGACAGCATCAGATCCTCTCGCCCTGTTTTCTCCCCCCCCCAATTCCTATTCTGAATGCTCCCATGAGCATTCATGCACAGATTATATACATATACATGCATGTATATATGTATATACATACATACACACACACACATATATGTTTATTTCTCAGGTAGATATCTAAGAATAAAACTGCTTAGGTTAAATAGGGTCTCTATTCTAACCTTTTGAGGAACTGCGTGTTACAGTTCTAATTTCTCCATACCCTTGTAGTGTGTGTTTGTACTTGCTTTTTTTATTGCCAGCCACCATAGCAGGTGTGCAGTGGTATCTTTTCACTTTCTTGTTGTCCAAGAAGAATGGGCATAAACATGTTGCTACCTGCTTACTGGCCATCTCTGCATCGTTAGAGAAATGCCTGTTCAAATGCTTCCATCAAATCCTTCCGCCATAGGAGTCCCTAATATATTTTATTAACCTGATTTTTGTTTAAATTCCTAACCATTACACAGATGTCAACCCCAGCTCCATAGCTAGGAATAGGTTGTTACTAGTTCATGGTGACACCTGGAAAACAGGGAGTCTTCCTTCTGGTGACAAGTGTACTCCTCCTTGGTGCCCAGAAGACCTGGGTGGCCACAATAGCCACTTTGTGCTATCGGAATCCACCCCACCCCACCCCACCTGGCACTAACAGCCTGCCTGGAGGGCTCCCATCCTGGTCACTGCAGCCTTGTGGGGTGGGGCTTATTCTTAGCACCCTTGTTTTAAAGAGGAGAAAACTAAGGCTCATGCGTTAATGACTTGAAGGTTCGGTAGCCACGCAAATAATTAGACATTGCCACAAATGTGCACCAAGGAAGGAGATTTGGCTCAAACACGTGCTTTTGATTAAAGTTCCAGTTCTCTCCAGGGTGCCCCCTCCCAAACAAAGCCCTTTCCGAGGCACAAGAAGACAGACAGTAGCTTAAGACCAGAAGAAGAAATGGGAAGTGACATGGGCTACACCCTGGTGGCTCTTCTCCCAACAGTTTGCCCAGTACGCTGAGATTGTCAACTTCACCCTCCCGGATGGGACTCAGAGGAGTGGCCAAGTGCTGGAAGTGGCTGGGACCAAAGCCATTGTTCAGGTAAGCATGCAATGGGGAGAGCAAACGCCCATTCTACAAGCCTGGGAGGGAAGAATGGCTACTCTGCTCAGAGATGCAAGCTGAAGGCCTGCTGTGGGAGGCCCTGTTCTCTCTGCTACCCTCTCAGAATAACAAGCCATAACTCACAGGTGTTTGAAGGGACTTCAGGGATCGATTCCCAGAAGACCACCTGTGAATTCACAGGGGACATCCTGAGGACTCCTGTGTCGGAGGACATGCTGGGTGAGAGAGGAGCGGCAGGGTGGGTGCTCTTCTTTCCCTCCTAGCTTTTCTAACCAAGCCCTTCACTGTCTGTACATGTGTTTCCTAAGTGCCCTCTGAAGCCAGAGGTTACATTGTCTCTCTCCCGCTCCCATTCCTAGGGCAGGACCCAACATACAGAACACACTCAATAATGAAGGAGTGATGCTAAGTCATTACAAGGTGCAGCTGGAAGCCACCTACTGGGGGGCCAGGCTGAAAGGGTTGACCAAGCCCTCCCTTACCTGGCCTGATCCTGATTACTGATCAACCTGGGCTCAGGCCAGTGGTCAGGGTGACTCCAAATTGCCTTGCCTGTGAAAATTCCCAGCAGAGGAAGGAAGATGCCCTGCCCTTTGCAGGGACAGTCATGGAAGCTGGCCATGTGTGATAGCTGGGGGCTAAGGAGACTGGATGAGACTGGATGAGGGACTCCAGAGGAGGATGAGCAGCTGGTAGCTGTGCAGAGGCTGGGAGCCCTGACACCTTCCTGAACCCCTTTTCCCTCCCAGGTCGGATTTTCAATGGTTCTGGCAAACCCATTGACAAAGGGCCTGTCGTCATGGCAGAGGACTTTCTGGACATCAATGGTGAGAGAGCGGAGGCTCTGCACGGCTTGGAGGACACAGCCCTGGCACTTGCCCATCCAAGCCGTCATCTCTGGACCGAGCCTTGGACGTCCTGCACACACCTAGGCCAAGCCTCGTTAGCTCCACGGCTGGCCGGATGAACAGGCAGACAGCAAAGGCCTCTGTGCCCAGACCCACCACAGAACCCCAAACTGCCCCTAGCACCCCATTCTGTCATTGCACAGCACCGCCAGCCACCCTGTGGCCTTCAGTTCCCTGTGCTCTGTACTGGGAGCTGGAGGGGGGAACGCTTACAGTCCCCGGATCCCAGCTGCTCCTCAGGAAACCTTCCTGACTCCCCAACCCATCTGTTTCCCAAGGCAGTAATAGAGGCCTATGAAGCTCCCTCGTTTGACCAGGGCCACACAGCAGGCTAGTGGCAAAGCGCACATCTGTTCAGACATAGTCTTTGAGCCACCCTCTGGTCCTCTGATCATCACTCTGGTGCCTAGGGTTGCAGGGAGCTAAGGTGCTAGGGCAGTGCTATCTAAGATAGTATGGAGCCATGGCTTTTTAAACTTGAAGCAATTCAAATGAAAAGAAATTTCATTGTTAAATTGCATCTCATATGCACAAGAGCCACGGTGCCTGGGTGACGCTGTGCTGTGCATGCAGGTTTTTTCGTGTTGCAGAAGGGGCTGTTGAACAGCTGGTTGGCAGAGAGACGATGGTTGGTGGTGCATGGAAGGGCTGGAGCCTGAACCTGGCTCCATGATCATCCTCCCAGGCCAGCCTATCAATCCTCATGACCGAATCTACCCTGAGGAGATGATCCAGACAGGAATCTCCCCCATTGATGTCATGAACAGCATTGCCCGTGGCCAGAAGATCCCCATCTTCTCCGCAGCGGGGCTCCCCCACAATGAGGTAAGGGGGGCATAAGCAAGGATCAGGAACAAGCAGAGGCTTCCAGGCTACCCCAGAGCACTTCTGTGCTGAGCAAAGAGTAGCATCCACCCTGGCTGCTGTTTCCTGTCAGCTAAGGGTCAGGGTTGCATAAGAGACCCCCTAACACACACAGTCACACACTGCCTCTGGAAAAGGCTGCATGCTGTCCCCAGTGAATGGAGTGCTCACTGGCTTTAGAGAGCCCGAGTGGACTCCAGCGCAGAAGTCCTGCTTAGCTGAGCCGCAGCCTGTCTTAGGCTGTCCTCATACTAGTGTTTGCCTGACTGCCACCACCAGACAAGAACCATGTGGTTCTCTCAGAGCCACTGGTGTGACAAGACTTCGAGATACCCCTTCCTCACCATTCCTGACTGTGTCAACCCTCTCTCGAGTCTCTCTCCTCGACACATCTTGGGACAGAGGCTCTCACAGCCACACATGGCTCCAGCAGGCTGTGGGAGGTGCAGGCTCTGAGAGGCCCAGTTATCCTAAGTTAAACTGCCCGAGTCCACCCGGAGACTATTGCTCTCTGGGTCCGCTGCCCTGCTCCTTGGAACAGGTGCCTTCAATCCAAACTGTCTCCAACCCTGAGAAAGGCCACCAGACCTAGGGAAGTTCCCGCTCTTCTGGGCTTGGATTCTTCCCCGCCAAAGTTCCTAACCGTCCATTCTTTTAAGTGATGCCCGGCAGGCCAGATGTCACAGGGCTCTGGCTCTGACCAACTCCCTCCTGGTCCATCCTGTCTCAGATTGCTGCTCAGATCTGTCGCCAAGCAGGACTGGTGAAGAAATCCAAGGCAGTGCTGGATTACCATGAGGACAACTTTGCCATTGTCTTTGCAGCCATGGGGGTAGGTGGAGCTGGAGGCATGTCCCGGAAACTGTGAGAAACAGCCTTGCCTTCCTGGGCTCTAGCACAGCCTATTCTGACGGGGAACACTGAGTCATGCACCCTGAGAGGCCCCTGAAGATTAGCCCAGTCTGGAGATAGAGACCACAGCAGGACTAAAGTGGGTAGGGATGGATTCATTGACCAGGGCAGAGTGATCCTTGAGGCATCCCAAGCAGTTATAAGATGGGCCACACTTGGCCTGGGGTAGAAGCCCAGGGAACCTATAGAGACCAGATGTCTTCTGAAAGGGGATACCAAGGGCCCTCAGAGGGTTCAACTGGAGACTGAGGAGCTGGGTATGGAAGTAGCTGGCCAAGGGAGGGACAAGAAGAAGCTGGAGGTTAAAAGGGCTAAGGTTTGTAGGGGACCTGATGAATCCTTCTTGGGCCCTATGGCCACCTCAATGACGATTTACCTGCACACCTAATGACTGTTAAGTTGATCAGTCCTCAAGCTTTGCTGAGAAAAGTTGGTCATGGCTAAGCCCCGCCCTTGGCCACAAGGCCTGCCTATGGCTCCCCTGGCTACCTGTCTAGGTAAACATGGAGACAGCCAGGTTCTTCAAGTCGGATTTCGAGCAGAATGGAACCATGGGAAATGTCTGCCTCTTCCTGAACTTGGCCAATGACCCTACGTGAGTCCTTTCTATGCTCAGACTGCCCTGGGGCCTTCTGCTTTCCTAGACCTGGGACACTGGGGTTCAGGACACCAGGACTACAGTCCTAGGCCAGAGCTGTGAGGATAGCCCTTGATTGTACAGATAGGGAAAGTGAGGCCTGGGCAGGCTAGGGAGCCAGACCAGGACCCCACCTGCCCCTCTGCCCCTCACACCTGTGCTACAGCAGCTGCCCCAGCCAGGAAACCTCTCGTCCCTGTGTCACCTCTCAAGGTCATCACGGGAGACCGTTGTTTGTGGCATTTATTTAGAAAATGCCCTGTTTTGAAAGTTTTGAAGATGAAGTTTAAATCTGGGGTTTGCATGGATGAAATTAAAAATCTAATAACCTATCACCAGTATTAAGGGTACCCCTAAACTAAACAACAGAATTCTGGAGGCTGAGAGGGCATTGCTAAGGGAAGGGCTGTAGGCCCAGAGTCCGGAGCTGAAAGTGGCTGGCAAAGGGAAGCATGCCCAGGAGAGCTTCAAGCAGGAAAGGACATTTTTGACTCACCTTGGATACTGGACAAGGGAGCATCAGTGTTGCCAGGACGTGTCCACTCTTGAGCACCATTGTCTTGACCAGGAGTCCTGGGATGGGCTCATGTCACCTGTTCCCCTGACCCCATTCCCCCAGCTGACCTTACACTCCATTCTGGGGCTTCATGGGGCCCAGGCCTGGGTCGCCAGGCTCCCTGAGCCCTGTCCTGCTTGCATCCAGGATTGAACGGATCATCACCCCTCGTCTGGCACTGACCACAGCTGAGTTCCTTGCTTACCAGTGTGAGAAGCACGTGCTGGTCATACTGACTGACATGAGCTCCTATGCAGAGGCTTTGCGGGAGGTACGCTGGCTGTCGGGTGTCAGATTCAAACCACCCCTCCCTGTTTCTCCCTTGGTCTCACAGACACCCTGATAAAATAAATTCACTCTTCTCGGGGATGGTGGTGGTGGTCAGGGCTCAGTCGCAGCCTGTGCAGGCACTAACCTCTTCTGTCTCCTCAGTCCAACCTCCTAATCTCCCTTCCTGAGTCCAGCCTTTCACCTTCTGACATTCGTGCTGTTGTGGGTATTGCAGGTCTCGGCTGCCAGAGAGGAAGTGCCAGGTCGCCGTGGCTTCCCTGGATATATGTACACAGACCTGGCCACCATCTACGAGCGAGCTGGCCGTGTGGAGGGCCGGGGTGGCTCCATCACGCAGATTCCCATTCTCACCATGCCCAATGACGGTAGCTCCAGCACCTCCTGCCCTCCAGAACCCACCGTCCATTTTCACCAGCCACCCCATCACTCCCATGCTGAGAACAGAACTCACATGTCCCCAGGCAGATGAGAGCCCAGCTTCCGTACACTGAGGACAGGGTATTTGCTTACAGATATCACCCACCCCATCCCAGACTTGACTGGCTTCATCACAGAAGGACAGATTTATGTGGACAGACAGCTACACAACCGGCAGGTACTGTTCCTCCCAATAGCTACCTCTTTTTGGGTCTGGCTTACCTCACTCAGGATAGTGTTTTCTATTTCCATCCATTTGTATGCAAAATTCAACTTGCTTGTAAAATAATCAAATGTTTTGAAATGTGAGTGTTCCATTAATTAATTTCATCTCACTGCCCCTAGCTCCAGCTCCCTTCCTGCATGGACTCACCTATGTAGAACCCCCCCTTCCACCTGATAACCAAGACCTAGAATCTATGGGGAATAAAGTAGGCGGAATGTAGCCCCCCTCTTTCCCTAGGATGAATAGGAGTCTTCTGAAAAGGCCACGGAGGAGCAGGTGAACGAAGGGAGAGCCTGGGTCCGGCCACCAGCGCCTCTCTTCTGCTCCCCAGGTCTATCCCCCCATCAACGTGCTACCTTCCCTGTCACGGCTGATGAAGTCGGCCATAGGCGAGGGCATGACCAGAAAGGACCACGGAGATGTCTCCAACCAGCTGGTAAGGAGAGGAGCGGCGGATGCAGCAACCTCGATTTAGAAGCTGGGGTTGTGAGTCCCACCTAAACAAGAAGTTCCCGTATGGGCAAAGCTCATCCCCAGCAATGGGAGCTCAGCCTGCAAGGGTGGTGAGCCCACGCTGACCTTCCATAGTACGCCTGCTACGCCATCGGGAAGGACGTGCAGGCCATGAAAGCGGTGGTGGGGGAGGAGGCACTCACTTCGGAAGACCTGCTCTACCTGGAGTTTCTGCAGAAGTTCGAGAAGAACTTCATCACCCAAGGTGGGGCGCGGCGGGGGGCGGGACTAGGACGGCCTGGCCCTCCCCTTCTGAACGCGAGACCTTCACGCTCACGCTCAAGCTTGGTCCTCAGGTCCGTACGAGAACCGCACCGTGTTTGAGTCGCTGGACCTGGGCTGGAAACTGCTGCGCATCTTCCCCAAAGAGATGCTGAAGCGCATCCCGCAGAGCATAACGGACGAGTTTTACTCCCGCCAGGGGGCGCAGCAGGACCCCGCGTCCGACACGGCCCTCTAGAGCAGCTCCAGGCAGCAGCCTCTGGCTTATGGTCAAGCCCATGTCTTATGCCCTATGTTGACAGGAGTGTCTTTTGGTGAGGGTGGGGGCTCTTTTTAGGGACAGGCTGAGAATGAAAGTGGGTGGGGGAGCGGGGGACGGGAGGCGGGGAGGGTCCAGTCTATTAAACCGCACTCTACTGAACGTCACCTCAGTCTTGTACTTTGATTTTAGAAGCCCCGCCTCCAAAGATAAAACTGAAATGGAAAACAAAAACAGTAACTGAGATGAAATTTATCTCCGGTGAAAAAAAGGTTGAGAAAAATTTGCTAATTGTTGTAGGTGAAATGATACCATGTGGTTTGTAAAAGTCTTTAAAAAGAAAAATCCAACTAGGCGTAGTGGAGCACCCTTTTAATCCCCAGTAGTTGGGAGGCAGAGGCAGGTAGATTTCTGTGAGTTCGAAGCCAGGTCTACATAGTGATGGCCTGTCTCAAAAAAAGAAAGAAGGAAAGAAAGAGAGAGAGGGAGGGAGAGAGAGGGAAGGAAGGAAAGAATGATTAAAAGAGGAAGGGAAGGGAATGAAGGAAAGGAAGGAGGGAGGGAGGGAAAGAAGAAAGAAGAAAAAGAAAAAGAAAGAAAGAAAGGAAAACTCAGCTGAATCAGTGCCCTAGCAGCTGACAGCAGAGTTCCTCTTAGGGGAGCATTTCAGTTCAAATGAGAGCTGAGATGATGTGGCTGAGTGGTAAAGTTGCACACCCTTTAGAAGCCCTGGGTCCTGACCCCTGCACCACATAAATCAGGAGAGATGGCATGGACCTGTAATCCTAATATTTGGAAAGTGGAGGCAGGAGGATCAGAAATTCAAGGTTTTCCTTTACTACATAGCAAGTTGAAGCCAGCCTGGGCTACATGACACCCTATTTCAAAAAATAAAATAAAATACAAACTGGCTGCGGCTATAGCCTACTAGTAAAGCACCCAGTGCTGCACACACAGCCTAGGGGGCTCCTAGCCCTGCAGAAGATACAGACGATGGCTCAGCTAGGAAAAGCACTTACCACCAAGCCCAATTGCCTGACTCTGAGTTTGGTCCCCAGAACTGGCATGGTGGAAGAACACCAGCTCCCAAGCTATCTTCTGACTTTCATGTGTGTGAAAACACACACACACACATAAATAAATAAATGTTAAGGGAGGGAAGTGAGCTGTGTGTGGTAGCACACACTCTTAATTTTTAATCTTACCAATAGGAAGCAGAGGCAGGTAGATCTCTGAGTTTCAGACCAGACTGGTCTATATAGTGAGTTCCAAGACAACTTGGGCTGTATAGTGAGACCCTATCTCAAAGAAAGAGAGTTCAGGAGGGAGGAAGGGAAGAAAGGAAGGAGGGATGGGGGAAAGGAAGGGAGAGAGGGAGAGAGGAGGAAGGAGAGAGAGAGAGAGAGAGAGGAGTATTCTAAATCTCAGCTATCCCGGCTGCCTGCTCTTCTTCAATGCCATCCCCTCCAGAACTGCTGTTACAGCCACGCTGTGAGCTCCGGGAGTCCAGCAGGAACATCCAGTGCCTTTAACTGCTGGGCCCATCTCTCCAGCTCCTCAGTTTGCTAATTCTTTCCTGTACACTTTCCCATCTGCCACTGGGCCCTTGCTCTATTTTTCAGTGTGATTTCCAGTTTCAGAATGTTCACTCTGTTCTCCTTAAATAACAACTCTGCATCAGTGCACTGTGCCTAACAAGATGTCCCAGCCTTCATTCCATAGTTTTCTTTAGCTCTGTGAACATGCTTTTAAGCGCTACTGAGAAGTTTTGTTAAGTTTTATTAAGTCTGGCATCTGGGCCCCTTCTCAAGCAGTTTGTGCATTGCCCAATTTTATTTTTATTTACTGCTTTTGGGTTTTGGTTTTCCATTTCTTTGTTCATCTCACACTTTTTCTTCTGAAAACTGCTATTTCCAGTCATGTATGTTAGCAGCTTTGATCTGCCCATTCCTCTCTCTGGGACTTGGTTTTGTTGCTTGTGTGTTGGTGCCCAGGATGGATGGTTTTAGTAACATCTTTCCCCTCTCGAAGCCTTGGGTGTAACTACTTCTGGAAACAGCCCTGCAACACGGCAACTCTGGGGCTGTGATGGTTTAGGTAGGGTCCTTGCTGGCTGTCTGATCTCTCTGTTTAACTTTCTGCCTCTGCTGATCCGACACCCAACTTTTAGCTCCCACTAATCTCCAGTCTCTTGTTCTATTTCCCATGATGCCTCTGGGAGTAAACTGCAGAGATCATTCTTGTCAACGGCCTAATTGACTTGTGTTCTGACCTAGGGCGGATCCCCAGTCTCTCCTGGGGTTCCTCTGGTAAACCAGTTGGCCTACTAGTATTTTTTTAAAAAATTGTTTACCATCCAAATCTCCAGGATTTGAACTTCTCCACAGTTTCCTTTGCTAGGAATCTTTAGAACTCTCAATCCCCACAGATTGACTGGTTATAACCCCCAAGTCCCTTTGTGGGTGAGCGGACCACTTTTCTCAGTAATATCATGGTTTTTTGCGGGGTTTTAGGGTTTTTTTGGGGGGGTTAGATTTTGAGCAATAAAAACTCAAAAGAGTCCCCCGCCTACCCTTTGAGAAAAAAAAGCTGCCCTGCTCCTGAGGGCTTGATAGAGAAGGAGCCCCTGCCTTTCTCTTAGCTCCCCAGTCTGTGGTGTGGAGAGCTGGCATCTTGCTCTTCACAATGAACATGTCCTGCATCTTCAGAGACAAGGAGGGAGGAAGTCCCATTTTCCCAACCACGACCCCCCACTTTGGAGCTTCTGCAGTTCTCTGAAATAGGGGTGGGATCTAGGAATGGCCATGGCTCCGACACCCTAAGCCCTCCTGTTCTTAATAAAAATTTGACTTTTGTGACTATTTCCTCATTTTACATACCTTAGGGCAAGGATTTTTGTTTTGTTGTTGTTGTTTTTTGTTTCGTTTGTTTATTTTTCAAGACAGAGTTTCTCTGTGTAACAGCCCTAGCTGTCCCAAAACTAGCTCTTGTAGACCAGGCTAGCCTCAAACTCACAGAGATCCTCTTACCTCTGCCTCTGCCTCCCTTAAAGGCCTGTGTCACCACCATTACCCAACGCAAGGCTCTTTTTTAAGTTTCAATTTTGAGAGAGTTTCACTACGTAGCCCGGGCTAGCTGGGAACTCACTGTATAGACCAGGCTGACCTTGAACTTGTGGCAATCTTCCTGCCTCTGCCTCCGGAATGTTGGGGCTGTAGGTGTGCTTGGCCACGCCTGGATCACCTGTTTATTCCATAAAATAATTCCCATGTATCCTGGTTGTTTCTGAGGATTGTGTGTCTGCAGAGCTCCTGGGCTTCCTGCAGAAATGGAGGCCCCGTTCAGAGATTTGAAACATATTTACCTGACACGTCAGGCACCTAGAACATGCCAGAATCAGTCTCTCTCTGTCATTGTCTCTGTATCTGTCTCTGTAACTCTATATGTCTCTCTGTCTCTCTCTCTTTCTCTCTTTCTTTCTCGTGTGCGTGTGTGTGCGCACGTGTGTGTGCATGTGTGTGCATTCCTGCACACTCCGGGAATCTTCCTGTCTCCACTTTCTCAGTGTTGGGGTTGCAAGCATGTTATCACTCCTGACTTTCCATGGGCTCAGGGAATCTGAAATCAGGCCCTCACATTTGTGATGTAAGCACTTTGCCGACTGAGCCATCTCACCAGTATTCCCTTCTGGATGCCTCTCGGGATCACCTTGAACTGTCATGGTCCTTACACGGTAGATAATGAAGTCCACTCCTGGATCCGCCAATCGCAAGGAGACCGGCCGTCTGGAAACCCCAGTGGAAGGGACTAAATACCTGCCTACCATCCAAGGCCTCTTCAAACCTCAGGAACTGCTCTCAGGTGCATGTGAAGGACCTGTTGAGGATGGGCGTGGTAACAGAGTGCTCAGGAAAGCAGTTGGGGAGAGGCCAGCACCCCAGACACTTGTCTTCCTCTACTCTGGTCCTATAGGCAAACATTTCCTGCCCTACCTGCTAGGACTTGACATTCAAATTCCATTTCTCTCCCAAATACAGATGATGCTCAACCCACAAAGCCACCATTAGCCCTCCTGGCACCTAGGATACTGACCTGAAAGCCCTATTTCCTGCCTATTACCAGCATAGCCAGGCCCTAAAGCCCAAGAGAGCACACTGACTGATGGAAGCCAACTCAGCCCCTGCCTCTGCCCAGCTTTCAGCAGCACATGCCCCTTCTAGAAGCACAGGCTAAGCCGCAGAGCGAGAGTGGGGGTGAGCACTCAGCCCTGCCCCATGCACGTGTACTGCTACTCAGACAAGCCAGGCCTGGCGGGCCAGGCACAGCTCCTAACTCTCATTTGTTTGCAGCTGCCCAACAGTGCAGAGATGACTCTCAACGTCCCTTGGGTGTCACAGTGCCCCAGCCCACACAGCTCATTCCAGTGTCCATCATACCAGTCCTAATCATTGTACCTCATGGAGGGAGCTTTTTACTAGTTAGACTTTCCTGAAAGTGACAGAAACCCAGTTCAAAGTAGCTTAGACTTCAGAAGGACTGCAAAGGGATTTTATGACAAAAATGGTGTGGGACAGCAAGCCTTGCATGCTGGAGACAGTACCTCTCTGGGTCCCGTGCCTTCTCCAAGCACTGCCTCCTCACCCAGTCTTCTATCTCCCTTGCCAATTAATTACTCTGGAGACACGCCATTACCCCTGCTCTCCAGGTGGAATTCTGGTACTTCTTGTGGTCAACTGTCTATTGCTTTACCAGGCCCTCTGCTCAGCTGCCTGGATCTGGCTAAAGGGTCCTCAAGAAGAGCATCCTTCCTTTCTAAGGCCTCTGCCCAACTTCCCCATCTTCTTGACCCATTCTGGCGACTCTCCTGCCTCAGGAGTCCTCTTTCTTCCTCAGAAAGAATGTAAAGGCAGGACTATCCTGGCTGCATGGGAAAATCACCTAATCCAAGCCTGGGCCCCACACCACACCAATTAATCCAAACCTGTTGGTATTCTGTGTCGGTCTCCTCACCCCAGGGTGATTGTGATATGGCATGAAGAAGAAGACTATAAAATATGAGGTATAAACAGGAGGGTCAGGAGTTTAAAACCAGCTGGCTACAAAGCAAGTTCAAGGCCAGCAGGATTCATCTTTAGAGAAGCCTAGATAAATAAAACAAATTTTAAAAAAATGAAAGAAGGACTACAAAGTATTCCAGGCGCAGACAACATCTTCAAGTGCACATGTAACATCCCCAGTAGCAGCAGTTGCCCCCAGGCCCGTCCCAGGCACCAGGCAACCCTCAGTATTGACCTTACTTTACTGTAATGTAAAGTCAGCTGGCAAACTCCACCTGCTACAGGAAAAGCTATGATTTGCTAGTTTTGAAGGTGTTTGACAGGAGAATCAATTCCTGATCACTGGGGTTCTCAGAGGTAGTGATCTTTATAGTTCAGAAAATGAGGTTCAATAGCCATGCCTTCAGTCTCCAATGTATGAGTTTATTCAGTATATAACATGTAAAAGCAAAGAATAAGTAGCAAATGACAGACAGGCAAAAGCAACAGATAGAAGACATGATGTGGGATCCCCCTCTGTAGGCTGTGATTACCATTAACGAATAAAGAAACTGCTTTGGACTTATAGTAGGACAGAACTTAGCTAGGCAGGGAAAACTAAACTGAATGCTGGGAGGAAGAAGGTGGAGTCAAGAAGAAGCCATGGAGCTGCTGCTGGAGACAGACTCCCTGAAATTTTGCTGGTAAGAGTTAGCCAATAAGAAGCTAGAGCCAATGGGCCAAGCAGTGATTTAAATAATATGGTTTCTGCCCCCGCTGTGAAAGGTACCAAGCCATGTGGCTAGCATAGATAAGAACAGTGGGTTAGGGGGCTGGAGAGATGGCTCAGAGGTTAAGAGCATTGCCTGCTCTTCCCAAGGTCCTGAGTTCAATTCCCAGCAACCATATGGTGGCTCACAACCATCTGTAATGAGGTCTGGTGCCCTCTTCTGGCCTGACACACAGACAGAATATGGTATACATAATAAATAACAAATTTTAAAAAAGAAAACATTACAAAAAAAGAACAGAGGGTTAATATAAGCTATAAGAGCTAATAAGAAGCCTGAGCTAATGGGCCAATCAGTTTATAACCTATGTAGACCTGTGTGTGATTTTCTTTGGGACTTACCAGCTGTGGGGTACTAGGCGGGACAGAAACCCCAACAAGCCAGCCCTCATGTTACAGAGAACTATTATTATTATTATTATTATTATTATTATTATTATTAATATTAAAATTTATTTTTAATTTTTATATGGATGGATTTTTGCCTGCATGCCTGTGTGTGATTTTCTTTGGGACTTACCAGCTGTGGGGTACTAGGCGGGACAGAAACCCCAACAAGCCAGCCCTCATGTTACAGAGAACTATTATTATTATTATTATTATTATTATTATTATTATTATTATTAAAATTTATTTTTAATTTTTATATGGATGGATTTTTGCCTGCATGCATATGAGTGCA
This sequence comes from Microtus ochrogaster, assembly GCF_000317375.1. Taxonomy (NCBI): domain Eukaryota; kingdom Metazoa; phylum Chordata; class Mammalia; order Rodentia; family Cricetidae; genus Microtus; species Microtus ochrogaster. Next base: position 120,008 of record NW_004949160.1, read on the forward strand.
CCACATGTGTGCCTGGTGTTTGGGGAGGCCAGAAGGGGGGCATCAGATTCCCTGGAACTGGAGTTACAGACAGTTGTAAGCTGCTATGTGGGTGCTGGGAGCCAAACCTAGGTCTTCTAGAAAGTCAGCAATGCTCTTAACTGCTGAAAGATGTCTCCAGTCCCAAAACATTTAAAGCAAACATACTGGAGTCTGGGACAGGAAGGTCGCTTTCCCTCCCAGAGTCCACTTTCAACAACTTAAACATCACATGGCTTAGCAATATAATGCACATTGCAGGAAATTCTTTTTAAAAATTAGATTTACTTTACGCGTATGAGTGTTTTGCTTGCATGTTATGTGCACCACTTACATACCTGATGCCCTTAGACATCAGAAGACAGCATCGGAAATCCTGGAACTGGAGCTCCGGGTGATTATGAGCCATCATGATGGGTGCTGGCAACCGAATGGATCCCCTCTGAAAGATCAGCAAGTGCTCTTAACTCCTGAGCCATACCCCTAGCCCCGAGAATCTGTTTTGGACCTCTGCACATTTTAAGGTACTCCTCCTCCGTCAGTTTTTCTGGGGCACACATATACTCCAAAGGCACATCACAGGAACCCACTTGCCCCAAATGGGCTTCTCCTCCTAGTGTCTACCGTGTTCTAATAATGCTAACTCTGGAGTGCAGAGTCCCACCCAGGCTTACACCACCGTGCCTGGAACTGTTTTGGAGATAAGATCTGATTGTGTAGCACAAGCTACCCTGGTACTCTCCATCCTCCCGTTTCCCAAGAAAAGAACCAGAGTGGAGCAGTTCTGCTATGGGCAGCCCGTGTGACGTAGCAGTTGCCCATTATGCTGCTGGGGTGAGGACGTAATAATTTAGTGTGTGGAATGGCAAGGGTAGCTAGTTCATAATGCAACTTCAAATACAGACGCACTGTGTGTGCGTGTGACACCCGGCCCTGCTTTCTATGGACAGAAATGGCCACACTCCATTTCCCAATCGCACTTTCCGTTTCATCCCCATGTGATTCCAATATAGGCTAAGCGTGTAGTGAGCCAGGGTGCAGAGTTTCCAGGCTTGCGGGCTCCGTTCCTCCTGCAAGTCCTGGCTGGGACCAAACGCAGTGGAGGCACGGCCCCAGGAACAGGGGCAGGTCGCAGGTGCGACCTCGCAGCCTTGTCAGCCTTGTGTGCACCGTAGTTCCAATGCCCGCGCGCCGAGTTGTGCGCATCGCCCCTGTGCAACGCAGGACTAGGGCCTTAGGTTCCGGAGGGAGCTTGGGCAGAGAAGAGCAGTCCGGCTCCGCTGCACCGAGCAGCACGCCGCAGACAGAACACACCTTGCCCAAGGCTGCAAGCAGCGATCCGGAGTCCTCGCCCCTCAGGTGGGCAGGCACGCGGGTTTGTGGGAGACGGGGAAGCCCAGGGAGGTCCCAGTTCTCCTTCTCACCCCCGCCCGGCCGATTCTAGTCCTTCAGAGTCGTTGGACCATAAAGTGATTCCGAGTAACTCTGAGTTGTTCGCAGCCTCGGTAGGCAATGTGGACTGGCTTCGGTTCTGTCTAAATCGGGAGCACAGGGAGGTCATAGCCGACGACAAGGTAAAGCGTGTAGCGTGGAGGCAGGGACTGAAACTCCCCAACACCCGAGGAAGTCCTATGCCTTTGGTCCTAATTACCCATTCATAGAAGCAGGGGCTAGGGGATGAAGGGCTGTCAGTACCTCCAGGGACACAGGGAACAAAGAGGGCAACCCCAAGACAGAGGCGGGGTTGTGGCCCCTGCCCAATCCTGTTGAGCCTTCCCCTGCGTGCTCCACTCCACAGGGCTTCACCGCCATCCACTTCGCAGCCCAGCAGAAAAAGCTTTCCTGCCTTCAGGTCCTGGTAGAAGAGTATAAGTTTCCCGTGGATCTGCCTACTAACAAGGGCCAGACGCCCCTGCACCTAGTCATCCATAGGAACAAGAAGTCGGACATCCTCCCCTGCGTTGGCTACCTGCTTAAGAAAGGGGCAGCCATCAACTCGTAAGTCCAGCCTGCTGTAGGAGAGACACTTGGGACTCTGGGTCGCCAGGCAGGTGGAGTCTTGCAGGACCAGATGAGGGATTCTGGGAAGGACAAGGATTCCTGTCTGGAGGAAGCAGTTAGGGAGCCCACTTAGCATCCTGGTTCTTAAGAGGCTGAGCCTCCCGAGAAGGCAGATCTAATTCCCAGAAATTTGGCTCAGGCGAACCACGGGCAAGTTACTCACCCTCTCCGCCTCAAAGTCCTAGTCTCCACACTCAGGTGTGCACTGTGGGGCCTCACGGAAGCCTTTACGAACCCCAGATATTTCTAGTTTGTAGCTCGGTTTGGGAACTGGCTGTCAGGGTTGAGATTGGGAGGACGAATGTGGCAGGGGAACCAACCTTGGATCCTCTGCAAGCTCAGTATATTTTCTGAACTGCTGAGCCACCTTTCCAGCTCTATGACGTACCAGAGACTGCCTAGCCTTCACTCAGCACCACACCCACGCTGGGAGCACAGCAACAAACACAGGGAACCCAGGCCTGCCCTCACAGAGCTGACTTTCTAGTGACTACACAGTGACTAACTGAATGAATGGCCAGAATCCCGAGAGCTTGGCTAGGAAGAAAACAATGGGGCTATGGGCGGAAGCACCAGGGAGGGGTCTATCTAAAAGAAGCAACAACCTCTAAGAAGCTGGCAGTGTCTCATGTAGTCCAGGCTACCCTCAAACTGGCTATGATAGCCAAGGAGGATCTTGAACTTCTGATTCTCATGCCTCCACTTCCTAGGCGCTAGGATCACACAGGTAGACATTGTCACACCTGGTTTGAATCGGTGCTGGGATTGAACCCAGGGCTTTACATACGCTAGGCAAGCATTCTATCTAAGGAAGTGCATCCCCAGCCCCAGGAGGTGACATTTAATTACAACATATAGAGATTGGAAAGATAGCTCAATGGATACAAGTGTGATGGCCTGAGTTCAAATCCTTAGCATCCATGTAAATGCCAGCGGGGCATGGTGACACTCCTGTAATCCCAGCCCATGGGAGACAGAAACAGGAAATCCTGAGCAAGATGGCTAGCTAGACCAGCAGAGCTGTGTGCTCTGAGTTCAAGTGAGATAGTCTGTGCCTCTACAAATAAGGTGGAGGATAACAGAGGAAAAGGAAGACACCCAAGTATCAACCTCTGACCTCCACACGCACACACACACACACACACGGAGCATGCATACACACATATGCACGGCACACACATTAAAATTAACATCAATCTGAGGACCAAGTGAGCCAATTTTACCAAAAGCCAGGGAGGAGTCAGACTTGGTGATACATAGCTCTCTATGCTCGGCACTAAGGAGAAGGAGAGAGGAGGATGAGGGGTTCAAGATCATCCTTGGCCACATAACAAATTCGATATCAGACTGTACCATGAGAGACCTTGTTTCAAAAATCAGATAACAGTGGATGAGATTGGTGACCCTGAACAACCCAGAGAGGCAGCTCCTAGCTGTCACATCCAAACACATCCCATCCTTAGGTCTGCACTGTTCATGCTAGTCTGTCCCTCCTTCTAGAGAAGAGGAACTTGAGGCCCGAAGAGGAGCTGGGTTATGGACCGGATCCCTCATGGTAGTGGCAGAGTGGACACTGGAAGCTGGCTTCCCTACCTATCTGATGCCTTTACCCCTCCCTTTGCCCTTTACCCTGTGATATACCTCACAGTCAGACATGCCATGGCTTCACACCCCTGCACCTAGCTGCCCGCAATGGCCTGCTGGGATGTATGAAGGTCCTGGTGCAGAATGGAGCCAATGTGCACACCCAAGATGCCATGGGCTACAAGCCCATCGACTACTGCAGACTATGGAACCACCGCAACTGTGCCCGGTGAGCCTATGACAACCACTCCAGCTGCTGCTGCTTCTGGCAAGGTCCTTCCCCATGGCTGAGCCTCCAGGGGGAGGGCTGAGGAAGCCAAGTGGCAGTCGGGTAAGTCTGGGAAAGAGGCCCCATGCAGGATATTGTCTACATGAATTTGGCCTGACCTTGCCCCTTTAGATTGAACATTGCCTTCCTTCTTTGCCTTTCCCCTCCCCCAACTCTTCAAGGCCATCAGACGTCTCTTTCAAAGGGCCCCTAGGCATAGCATTGGGCTGCCTTGCTCTTCTCTGCCCTGGCAATTCCTCCCATTCCACCCTGGCCCTCAGTGCCCCACCCTCTGAGGGAAGCCCTGCTTTTGTAACATGCCACACCCCACCTTGGTGCCAGGTTCTTGAAGGATGCCATGTGGAAACAGGACAAGAAGGACTTTGCCCGAGAGATGGGGAAACTGAAGACCCTGAAGGAGAAGCTGACCATTTTGGAGTGCCGCTACCTGACTGAATATCAAGTAAGGCAGAGCTCTCCTTCCCAGGGAGCTGGGCCCTGCTACCAATTGAGAGGAGCAACTGCAATACTCCTCCACAGAAGGAACTCCGACCCCGACCCCCACCCTCCCTCATTAACCACTCCTTTAGGCCAAAGGTCCTGTCCTGTGCCAGAAAGCAGATGCAGCCTGAATTATGGGCATTCAGATATCCTGCCCTGAACTGTACACTAGGCTCCTGCCAGGCCCTGCAAGTCCAGCAGCTAGGTGTGGTTCCTACTCAAGGAGCTTAGGTGCTAGGGAGAAGCAAGTTAGGCTCCTGGGGGAGAGTCGATAAGGGTGCCTGAGGGGAGGCCAAGGAGGTGTCTCTGAAGATGGGCAGGCATCTATTGTCCATATGGAGTAGGGAACCCGCAGAAGGAATTGCTGTTCAGAGTACATGGGGCACACAGGAACATCATGGAGGCAGAAAATAGAAAATTTGGGAATCAAGTATGAGTTGGGTGGAGATGGACAGACTAGAGGTTTGGCAAAGGTCCAGCCCAGTGAAGCACTTTGGCAAGGAAGGGTTCAACCAGATATAACTGTGGAACATAGAACATTCAAACAGGAACCTTGGATTCCTTCCTTCCTTCCTTCCTTCCTTCCTTCCTTCCTTCCTTCCTTCCTTCCTTCCTTCTTCATTCCCTCCTCCTCCTCCTCCTCTTCCTCCTCCTCCTCCTCCTCCCTCCCTCCCTCCCTCCCTCTTTTTTTTCTCTTGCCCTGTAGGCCAGGTTGGCCTCAAACTCAAGAGCATAGATTCTTAGGTGACCACTACAGATGGCTCCAGGGCCCTGCCACTGTTGTACTTCTCCAGGTGTCCCAGCTGTGCCGCTCTTCATGGTGTCCTCCTTGCCTGTGTCACCCAGCCCTTATAGCTATCAGGTTTTCTGTCACCCTAACCCCTATTCAGCAGCTCCCCACAGACCTCCACTCAAGATCCTCTTGTTGGCCTCAGTGGGTCACATGACCACTCTTCTTCCAATGACTAGAACAAAAAGCAAGCCAGATGCTACCTGACTTAGGACTGGGCAAGGCTGATGGAATTAGGACTTCTGGCTTAGCCTAATCAGAGTCGGCCTCTGGAGCTGGGTCAATCTCCAAAGCGCCTGGTTACTTAGCAACTGTGTGGGAGTGAGACACTGAGATAATAGGGGTGGGGACATTCCCACAAGTGAAAGTTTCAGTGCTGGGGTGGTAAAGACAGAACTCTGGCTGAGTCCTCACCACCCAGTCCAGCCACTAGGTCACTCTATCCTCCTGGATGTCACTCCCCAGAAGCCTGTCCAACTTCATTACTTTCGTTCAATGCCAGACCTCCCAACCCTTCCTCTTTTCCCCTTCTGGGGACAAACCAGAACCATCTGAAGGTAGGAATGTCTCGAGACTGGAGCTACCTCTGGGAAGTGAGACCTGCAAACTTGAGGTTGTCCTTAGGGAGGAACTATGTCTTTGTCTTCAAGCTGGAGGTCTCCTTTGAAAGTCTTTGTCTCCTCCACAGCTTGGGAACTCGGTCAGAACAAGGGATGCTTTTTCCGTCTGAACAAGGCTCCCATAAAGCAGCAACCTGCCCACTAGGCCTGAGGTTTCCCAGGGCATTAGCCACAGGGTCTTCTGTCCATAAGGAGGCCCCACTGCACTGTGTCCTTCATTGTTGCAGAAAGAACAACAAATCCGGAGGGAGACTCACTTCAGAGCATGGCTCCAAGGCAAGGGGCTGAGCCGGCCCCAGAGCTCCGCTGACCCCAAGCAAAAGGCTGGTGTCCGACCTTGGTCACTGATCCTCTCCAAGACTCTAAGACCCCAGACTGCCAAGAGCTTCCTGACCTATCCTTCCGTAGAGGCTCAACTGCAAAGCCTGCCCTCCCCTGTGGTACCGCCAAAGCCCGTCTATAAGCAGACCACTACCTTCAGTCGGCCCAAGTTGTGGAATCTTAGCAATAATCCCGCCAGGTCCCCGACCACAGAAATTGGCTTCCCTCAAGGTATACGCCTGGGTGTACACCCAGAGCCCTATAGGGAGCATGACTTCTGCAGATTCCTGCAGGTGACTCCCAACTCCCTCGGCGGTGCATGCCTGCGCACAGTGGACAATCACTTGGTGACGCCTGTACCCCAGCTGCCGTTTGAGTTGATGGTCCGGGCACTATTCCCAGGGGCTACACCCTACAGGATCAAAGTGCCCCAGGGCTTGTATCCAGTTGACATCCTCAAAGTGCCCCAGAAACGGCATTTGGGAGATACCTCTACCAACACACTGGCTATGAGCCTGCGTGATACATTTGATGAACCTTTCCTGGCCACCCTGGAAGCTAGCAGGACTGGAGTGGCCCCGCTCTCCAAGGGAGTTCTCACATAAAGTTGTTTCGGAAACCTCCTGGTGAAGGTGAAGAGTTAAGATTCATATTGTGGCAGAAAGGACTGGGGGAATACCCATGGAATTCATTCCCAAGCCCAAGGGCAGGAGCCACCCCTAACTCCCTCCTCCTAAGAGCATCCTAGGCTTCCCTTTTCTCAGCAGAGAAATTGCCTGGCTCCCTGGGACAAGGACATCCAGAGAGAGCAGTGAGATTCAGAATAGAGGGTCAGTAATTCCCGGGGCTCACTGCTCTACCTTAACCCACCCCTAGCACATGAGGAACAAGGCTTCCAAGACAGGACGCCCCTAGGAATCCTGCCACCTTTCCTTCCTCCCTGTTGCAGACCCTGACTGGGGATGGGAAAGCAAGTGTGATATCCAGTACAGGCTTCTCTGCCCATGGCCACTGCCCCCTTGCTCCTGGCCCCCCGAGATGTATGAGGCCGGAGTTTTAGGAGGCCAGGCAGCGCTTCTGCCAAGAGAAGACCACCTGTGACTTTGATGTGAGACCTGTCCAGGAAGCCACCCTGGACCCCATGCTCCCGTCACACACTGCAACTGACTCTTTAAACAAAATGTTTATTGAGTGCTTTCCATGGGCCAGGTGCCAAAATCAGGTAGCTGATAACACAAAACTCCAAAGGCTTCCCTGCCCTCAAGGAGCTTCCAGTCTAGAGGGGAAACAGGCCAGTGAGCCTGGAGGGATCTGTATGGCGGCTGGGGTTAGGAGAGGAGAGGGGACATTCATGGCCCCTTGGAGGAAATAAAATCTAAGTGGAAAAGTGGCCAACTACCAAATTTGAGTAGCAGGAAGGGTACCAGGGTGGCAAGAGAGCCATGGTCTCTGCAGACAGGAGGCCGACGCCCAGAGTCAAGTGATGAGGCCAATAGGGACCAAGACACCAGAGCCTCACCATGCTAAGGAGTCTGGACTTTATCCTGAGGGCAGTGGAGAGCTGGGGAAAAGCCTTGAAGCCAGGAAAGACTGGCCAACTGTGCATTTCAGAAAAACTACTCCAGCTGGCCACAGGCTAGAGGAACACAGGAGGCTGTCCACACAAACTAGCTGAAAGACGACAGCAGGAGAGGCTCCAAGTCAGAGACGCTAAGAATAGACTGGATGTAGGGCAGAAAGAGAATGCAAGATCATGCCTGGCTCCTGAGCCATCCTGGGACCAGGGCAGGTACTAGAAAAGCAGGTGAACAGGGCAGATTTTGAGGTCGAATGGTTTCTGTGCCCAGAAGGCAGCAGAACTGTGGCTGAGAAGTTATAGAGGAATTAGGGCTGAAGGTGTGCCTAAAGGCACCAGCATGGCTGGGCTTCCTCGGGCAATTCACAACACAGCCAAAAAAAGCAACTCTGTGCAGAGGGCAATGAGAAGCCTATACAGAGACCGAAAGGACAGAGAGGTAAAGGGACAGACAGCCACAGAAGTGCCAGGGAAGTGTGAGTCAAGAGGTAGACCATCAGCTGTGGCAGCTACCCCAGGATCCAGTAAGTAATACGTGATGGCTCCACCAGGGCTGGCCTGGGAAAGCCCTAGCCAGCAGGTAGGATGAACGAAGATAAAGTGGATGGCAAGGCCAAGTGGGGCCAGTCTCAGGCTGCTGAGGAGCAGCAAGCCTTGGGTCCTGTACCTTCACCCACCCGAGTGGCAGAAATAGGTCTGGCGATCTCACCAGTGGCCGCAGCACAAAATTCAGGGTGAGACTCAACAGAAATGCAGAACCAAGGAGATGAAGGATGCATGCATGAGGCAGATGTTCACGAACCTGTCCATCTGGACACCTGCCAGACTCGCTGCGAGGTATGGGATTTGGCCAATGGCAACTCTCGTGGGGTCTTCATTCCATGAAGCTGAGCCCTTGCAAGGCACTGTAGTTGGAGCGCAAGGTCAACAGATAGATGCTGGTCTGTGCCCAGGATGGGGCCCACCTTCTTAGAAGGTAGAGCTCACATCCCTCCAGAAGCCAGAAGCACAGGAGTGTGAGGCCTGTGTGCTCTGAGGGGCAGCCTCTCCCAATCCCATTTCTCAAGAAACAGGCCACAGCCTAGGCTGCCTTGAAGCCAAATTTTTATTTTTTTTCTCATTGAGCCTGAGATAGAATTCACCAAGAAAGCTCTCCTTTTCCTCAAAGGAAGACATAAATAGGAAACTGTAGACGGTCTTCTGCATCTCTAACCTGCCACAAACCATTTCTGCTCCCTCCCATCTGGATTGTCACAGTCTGAGGAAGGAAGCCATGGAAAGAGGAAGGAGTCTCAGCAAAACTGCCTCTATCCACTCATCCTCATCTCTATTGCCTTCCCACTTATGGACACAAGAATTTCTTCAGAAGGGCAAGAGGCAGAAGAGGAGTCCCTGGAGTAGAAGGCTAGCCCAATCTAGGCAGAAGGTTAGCAGGCAGAGGAAGATGAACTCCTGGGGTGTTAAGGCAAACAGTGCCATCTAGAATCTTTATTCAAAGGGAAATCAGCATTGGACAAGACCCACAATTCAGCAAAATGCACTTTTCCTGGAAGTGCCGGCCCTCAGCTCTTCCCTATGGTCACCTGCCTGAGAACTTGCTGTCCGTTCCTCAGCTCCATAGACCCTTCCCTGCCTGCCCCATCTGAGCCAGACCCGACTCTGGGAAGGGGAGGGCTGGGGACATAGCCTCCTGGCAAAGCAGGCTCTGCTACCCGCTCTGGCGCCCCTGGCAGCATTCAAGCCCCCTGAGGAGGGTTCCCTGGACAAGGGGCTTCTGAACAGAGGGGGAGGGAAACCTGGGCTGGCAGAAGACACCCTCCAGGCTCCCAGGCACTATCCGCACAGAAGCCCAGAGGCCTGGCTCTACTGGTCTTGCCCCCACATGCCCTCCCCAGAGGGTCAGTATATCTTCTGCCGACTGGGTAGGATGGCCTCTTTGATGAAGGAGAAGACAACCAGGATGCCTAAGCGCTTGCCTCGCTTGCCTTTGGTGAAGTAATTGGAGACCACGTCATCTGTGGAAACACAAGGCAGGGAGACAGTGTGCATGTGCACGTGTACATGAATGCAGCTCTCACCACCCAGAGCCCCAGGGTGCACGCTCAGTGCTGGTGCCAATCCCCCCGAACCTGACCTAACAGGCCTTTCCTCACCTCCTGGCTGCATGGTGGAGGGCAGGACATTGTCCCCAGCCGAAAGTGACACGAAGAAAGCAAACGGGATTATCCACAGGCAGAATGTGAAGTAGGCCAGGACCTGGGGACAGAGAAACTGAGCTGGGAGAGCCCAGCCCACCCCTGCAGGGCTAGCCCCCAGGGGGCAGGACTCTGACAGTGGGACTGCCGGGAGAGGGGAAGTCCAGCTGAGACTGGACACAGCCCCTCCCCAAAGTGACACTGTGCTTCTCTGGGGTTTCAAGGAGGAGGAAACCTGGGCAGGAACTGATGGAGCTGGGGGCTAGGGAGTTGTCACTCAGTCCTGCCTTGTGAGGTCTGAGTCTCATGGGCTGGCCTGTGCCCTTCTTGAACTTGAACCTTATTGGGGCACCCAAAGTACTCATGACGGCAGGAGAGGCGGGGATCAGTGTTCTCCTACCTCAGCCAAAGGGACACCCTGCCTTCCAAAATCATAAGTTTTTTCATTTGTAAGAAACATGGTTCCTGGATGGAGCCAGTTTTGGATCACAGCAACATTCACAAAGCAGATCATGTAAGTCCCTTCACTCCCCCATCTCCACCACTATGCGCAGATGTGCTAGACACTGGGTGCATCTTACCTCAGAGAAAGGATAATATTCTTCCGCAAAAAACTGAAATGCCAGGTAATGGTTCACCACCACTAGCCCTGTGGGGATAGAGTCTGGTCACTGCGTGGTCACCAAGTCCAGAAGGCCCACAAGACTAGAGCCCCAGTTCTCAGTCTTGACTCTGTACCAACCCACAGCATGGCCCTGTCTAGTACTCAGTCCCCATCTGTTAAGAACGGGTGTTCAGTCCCAACTTTTTCACTGTAGAAGGCAGCAGGAATAGAACCAGAAGGTAGACTGGAACATTCTAGCATGTTATAAAAATAAGTTTTTCGTGTTACATAATCTATGACCACGCCATTGCTCTCCTAAGAGCGGCAGGTGAGGGGAGAGCATGGGTTGGCAGACTCCACTCCACACCAGACAGTCAGGGTTTCTTGGAAAGCTAGGCTGCAAAGAGGCGCACCAGTAAATACTGGTGCGCTCTGGGGGCATACACTATTTCCTCGTGTATACCAGCTCATGACAGAGCAAGCAAAGGGACAGCTGCTTAGGGGCATGAAGGCCTGCTTTGTGGCAGGGTGGAGGGCAGGCACCAGAAAGACCACAACCCCCATACCCACCTCACAACTTAATGCCTCTGTGTTCCCCTTCACCATGAAGACAACACTCTGCTATGTCACACAAGGCAATGAGATGCTAGACAACAGTCTAGAGCCTCAAAAACCTCACTCGGGCATCCAAATGGCAGGCCGAGGGAGTGATGCCCCGAAGCCAGAGGAGCCTTCTGGTGACCAGAGCTCCTCTGGCACACAAGGGACCTGGACTGAACAAATTCTGAGGTAAAACCACTCCTGGCATTGAGAGATGCCCATCTCTAACAATCTGCCCTTCTGTGGATAACATTCAGAATTTCCCCCAGTGTGCCCCAAAAATGTAACACTGAAGCAGGTCTCACACCACCTGCCATCTTGAACAGGCTATGGCAAGGAGAACCAGCAGTGCCTATAACCACTCTCTAAAACCTTTCTCATGAACACGAACCAACTGCATCTACAAAATAGCTAAGGCCCAGGCATGAGACATGACTTTTCAGGGACAGGAAGTAGTGTTGGGGGCAAGGCATGAAGGCAGGACCCCAGCCTGAGGCACTGGAAACTTCTGAACCTGCCGAGCAGGCTCCATGCTTCTCAAAGGGACCAAGTGATTTCTTAAAGGTGAGAAGGTGCCTTCTCTGATGGCACAATCTAATTTGCCTTTTTGTCAAGGTCCTCCTGGCTGGAGCCCCTCCCTTGATAAGGGCTGGGCCCTGGGCCACAGCTTCTAGGGTCCTCAGTAATAAAAAGCCATTTTTCTCAGGCAGACTGGCCTCCTTGATGACTTCAATGGCTTCTTAGCAGCTCCCCTCCTCAGAATCCCCTTCAGTGTCTGGGACGGAAGGCCCACATCCAATCACATCAAGTCCTCTCTGCTTGTCCCCTCTCACCGCATGACAGGATGAAGTTAGGTGATGTCAGCATGATGAAAGGGAAGGTCTGGAGGAGGCCAAAGTAGACGAGGTTGGTGAAAAGGCCCATGCCAATCATGCCGGTGGGGAAGTGCTCAAAGACGTAGAGGCAGATCAGGACCACTGTGGAGAACTGAAACAGGCAGAGGCGCTAGCTGCGGGGGACCTTCGGGTTCCTGCAGTCCCAGCCCCAGCCTGCTCTGGGAAGCACCACACACAGACTGGCTTTCTCGCTTCACAGTCATCTCCACGGCCACACTCAGCTGTCAAAAGGTGCCATCTTTGAAGGTCACTTCTAAGAGATGTTTGACAGTGCTCCAAAGGCAGCGCTCCACACATACCCACCCCTCTGCATGACAAAGCTCACAGTCGACCACCATCCTAGTCTGTACAGTTATTATGTTATTGTTGGAGCTGGGGATTCGACCAAAGGCCGCATGCATGCCCACCACCCTCTATCCCCAATTCATATTTCCTTGAATGCTGAGCACGAGCTACTGCTACTGAATCAATTACGTTAATTCAGTCATGAATCCAGCGGGCAGTCTGAGAAAGGCTTCAGTTGTCAGTGACGAAAGGTCTAATTGCTATACCAACCACACCTACACACAGCCTGAGCCAATGAACCGGCTGCAGCTCTGCCTGCACACAAACTCCAACCCCAGGCTATGTTCAGAAGGCAAGTAGCTGCAGACGGTAGGTGAGGGAAAGGTGAAGACCTTTTCTGTCCACACACATTGCCACAGCAGCCTGGGCCTTCCTCACAGCTACTGGGGAAGTCTTCCTACAGCCTCACTAGCAGGGGCAGGGACAAAGTCTTCAGGAAAAGAAGACTATGAGGCAAGAGAAAGAGCCAGGCGTGCTCCCTTAGGACAAATCACTCTAATTAGAGAGAGGGGAATAAATAGGCATTACAAACTGTCCTTAATGTCGCTGCAAGTTCTAGGCCTGAACTGGGGCTGGGAACGCGGGGCTGGAGACAGAGAACGCAGAGGGAGATAGCCATGCTCAGGCAAAGACACGAATGCCTGTCATTGCAATAGCTCCACTGTACCTTAAAGAATGGCAGTAAGGCTGTGAAACATGCCACATGAGGATGGAGGGCCAGGCATGATCTGGACCCCATAGGGCAGACTCATGCGGTAGAGTGCAGGGGAAAGGAAGAAGGACACCCTCGGAGTTTGGGTTCTCAGTACCACAGTCGTTTCAAACCAAACAATCGCCACTTTCTGCTGCTGAGGCAGGACGAGCAAGCCCTGGGCGACTCCGGGAAAAGCTGCCACTTACCCAGATCATATATTTGATGATTCTGCTGGTGGCCACCGTATACTCCTCTATCAGCTCCGCCAGGTAGTAGAGTCCGGCCGCTGGGTTGGCGGGGGAGGGGTGGAGTAGGGTGGGGTAGGGTGGATTGGGGGTGAGGGTCACAGGAGGGGACAAACAGAAAGAGTTCAGCGAGGGCCACTCCCACCAGCCTGCTCATCCCGTAGTCCTCACCAACCCTCCCCAGACTTCAGGAAGTCAGGAAGAAGCCAAAGCACCCGTGATGCCCTTCTCGTCTGCACTATTAGAACTTTGGCAGGACAGCTACAGGGAAACTGGATTTGACTGCACAACATAAGGTTAACCTCTGCCCCAGGAACCTTTAACTTCAGTCACTCAATCAATACCTGCAGAACACTTAGCTTACAGGCCGGGCGCTGTACGCTAGCACACAGCCGGTTGACACAGACAGGGGCCTTCTCTGCCCCGGCTGGAGGGGACAGGCAGAGGGGGCAGCCCATGGCCCCGAGAGCAAGGCTGCACCTCGGAAACCACGTATCCCCTCCGGCAGGTTCGGCCGAGGTCCAGCAGGACCAGCTCGGGGTCGCCCGCACCCAGCTGCAAAGCGCAGCAGCAGTTGGCAACTCGGGGCACCGGGGCGCGCGGCCCGGGTCAGCGCTCTCACCGACGGCCAGAGTGATGAATGCCACTTGGATGAACAGCGACAGCCAGCTCAGCACGTACATGAACCACATGGCGCCCCCCGGGCGCCGGGACGGGCCTGCGCGGTCCGGCTCCCGCGACACTGAGCGGCCGCTGCCGTGCTGTCCCCGCCCCACGGACACCGAGAGGAGCGGGGCGGAGCACCGACGCCAGTGCGCCCCCGTCAAGCCCGCGAGCGCCGCCAACCGGCGCGGAGGATCGAGCTCGCGCTGCACCCGCCCCGAGAGCCCACACAGAGCCCAGGTTACTGGAACCAAACTTGGCCCAATACTCCAGCTCCGCACAGCCACGGATCCGACTTTTCTGGGAGAGGGAAGTTACCGTATCTCAGGTCACACAATAGGAAGCCGCATAGTCCGGAATTCCGGATGCCTTTAAATGGTCACCTTCAATCCTAACTCTCTCGCTAGGTTTAATTTTTTTCGCATGGAGGGCAGGTCTGCACCTTTACATCGGGACTAAGTAAGGCTACCGCTAAGCACTGACTGCACTTGCGACACTGCAGGTGGTTATCTGAGAGAGCACCACCTAGTGGCTGACACAGGCAAACTCCGAGAGCCGTTGTGCCTCTTAACTCAGACTTCATTATTTTCAGGCAAGGTCTCTATCTCCGAATGGCCTTGAACTGTCAATCCTCCCGTCTCCACCTCTCAACTGGTAGGATTTCAAATTTGTGCCACCATGCTAGAGCAAAATACAACTCTTTTTCTTTCTTTGTTTCTTTCTTTCTTTGTTTCTTTCTTTCTTTCTTTTTTTTTAAGGCAGGGTTTCTATGTAGTCCTGGAATCTGCTATTATGTAAACTGGGTTAACCTCAAACTCACAGAGATCTTAGCTCTGCCTCTCAAATCCTGGGATTAGAGGTGTGGACCACCACATTCAGGTCTTTTCTTTTTTGAAACCGTCTTATGTACCCAGGCTGTCCTTGAACACACTATAGCCTAAGATGTGCTCCTGATCCTCTTGCCTCCACATACTGGGGGCTGGAATTGCTCTTGCTGAGGACCAGGTTCAGTTCCCAGCACACATGTCAGGTGGCTCACAACCACCAATCCAGGTCCAGGACCTGATGTTTCTGGCTTCACCAGGCACTCGGACAGACAATTACATAATTCAAAATAAATAGGCCACACACGGTGGTATGCTGTTAGTCTCAGCATTTAAGAGAAAGAGGCAGGTGGATCTCTGTAGCACGGATAATAAAAACACAGAGACAGATATTGCAGTTCTAGCTGAAGGTCAGGAAAGCAAAACAGCCAAGCCACTAGAGAAGTCTTACCTCTACCAAGGCCGGGCAGCTGCAGACTGAGCGCTGAGCCTCTGTCTCCTCCCGTCTTATATTCCCCTTAGTGCTGGGATTAAAGGCGTGTGACACCACACCCTGGCTTCTAGTGGCTTGGTTTTGCCCTCTGATCTTCAGGTAAGCTTTATTTATTAAAATATCACTATAGATCTTTATGAGTTTGAGACCAGTCTGGTTTACATAGAAAGTTCCAGGCTATGGATGGAGGGGGGAGGGCCTCGGACATCCCACAGGGCAGGGTACCCTGCCCTCTCTTAGGACTGGAGGGGGAGGGGAGAGGGTGAGTGGGAGGGAAGTGGAAGGAGGGGAGGAAGTGGAAATTTTGAACAGTATTATTTATAAAGTAATAAAAACATAGAAAAAAAGAAAGTTCCAGGCTAGCCAGGTCTACATAGTTAGACACTGTTTTAAAACAAACACAATAAAAATTTAAAAATTAAATAAAAATACTTTATGGAGGGAGGAAATGTAAATGTGTCCCCTGATCCCTCTCTAAAATTGGAGATAAAGAAACTCAAGGCCCCGGAAAGCTAAGGGTACCCATGTTTCACTGTGCCAGCTAGAACTGGTACACCAGCAGGTGCTGCCACTTCCCCCAGTTTAGAGCCCAAACTGGCCTGAAGATCTGAAATTCCTTTGACAGAAGAAAAGGGGAAAACCACTGTTTCCTGGGAGCTGAGAGGCAAGCAGGAAGAAACGAGCAAGTTCTTCTGCTCCATCCAGTTCAGCTTCATACCGCAGGGTTCTAGAACCCTGGGGACCATGATGGAGGAAGGTCACTGGCTAATAAAGAAACTGCCTTGGCCCATCTTATAGGTTAGAACATAGGTGGGTGGAGTAAACAGAACAGAATGCTGGGAGGAAGAGGAAGTGAGCTCAGAGACCATGCTCCCCTCTCCCAGGCAGACAATGAAGCTCCGACCCAGGATGGACGTAGGCTAGAATCTTCCCGGTAAGCACACCTTGGGGTGCTACACACATTATTAGAAATGGGCTAACCCAGGTGTGAGAGTTAGCCGAGAAGAGGCTAGATATAGTGGGGCAAGCAGTGTTTAAAAGAATACATACAGTTTGTGTGTTGTTATTTCGGGTAAAGCTAGGCGGTGGCGGGAGCTGGGTGGCGGAATGCAACCCTGTAGCTCCCACAACAGGACCAAGCTGAGCAGGAGTCGGGGTGAGGAGGGTCAAACCCAAGGCTCAGTTTGAGGGGGTAAGGAAGGGGCCATTAAATTCCAAGGCCTCACTTCAGGAGTAAAAGACCGAGAGTCAAGGCCTCTGAGCAGATGACTGAGTTCGTCTCAAGCAGAGCCCATTTGGCTCATGTTCTCAGAGGTTGCAGAGAAGCCGTTCAGTTTTACCCATCACACACCCTTGCCTGAATGCGTGGAGAGAGGGCGGTAGCTAGCTCAACCCCATATAGATCTCTTCCTCGGAAATCAATGACCCAATCATTTTTGCCTTTTTTTTTCTTCTAAAATCAAGGACAGAAGATACTAAGTGCTGGCAATCCCCACGCTATTACTCTGTGCCAGGCATGATCCTAAGTAATTCGGATGAGCTGACCCAGTTAGCATCACATCTAGGGCAGGAGATGCTACTCTCACCGTCTCTGTCTCACAGACAAAGCTGAGACAGAGAGCTTCCGTTCCCATCCAAATCCACATAGCTAGTACCAGGGGGAGCCAAGGTTTGAGTCTGGGCAGCCTGGCTTCGGAAACCATGTGGCTTTCGCTGACCAGCTGGTTCTGCCTGTCCATTTATAGCCCTTCAGCCCAGAGGCTGGGTCCTCCCTCAACTCCAGGCTTCCTTTCCTCTCTAGCTTTATCCTTGCAAGGATGCAAACACATCTTACTATTCTTTCTATGGCCACCTCTGTTCCCCTTCAGTGTGTCTTACCTTGTAACATTCTCACCGACTCACACGGCCACTGAATGTAAGACGAGGGACATTGATGTCAAGTAGTGGTCCTTACTTGGAACCATATTCAGCCTTGATAAGAAAACTGGGGTTGTGTGAGTTGTCCTGATGGCAACATCCCTTAGCTGGAGCTGTTGACGTCTTCCCTCTAGTGGCGATCAGAGGAGTAGCAGAGACCCACAGCCAGGAGCGGTTTCGGGGCCTCTTGAAAGGAGTTTTGAGATTTTCCTGCCAGTGTTGCAGTGAGGGTCAGCCAAGGGGGGGCCTGAGAGCACCCACCACACCGCATGCGTTGTGGACAGGGTCTACTTCAGCAGTGGGCCTCTGCTTCCCTGTCTTCCCAGGCTGCAGCAATGGGAGAGGGGAGAGAGAGAGAGACTTGGATCTCAGACACCAGCAGACCTGGAGAATCAGGCTCCTCTTCCATCCCGTGCCTGACTTCCTTATCCTGTCAGCTCTCAGAGCCTCCCAGAAACAGCACAGGGCGGTGGGAGCCATGGCAGATGTGTTCCCACCCACTCTGCTCCATCGCAAACCCTTGGCCATGTCTCTAATAGATGTCTTCTTGTGTAGCGCTCGCGTCCTGGGAGCCCGTTTCCCCTGTGATGGTCCAGGAAGTGAGCAAGCTTGTTGTTTGGTATCCCGTGGCGAGTTAGCCAGAGCACAATCCCAGGAGGGGGTGGAGCAAACTGTGAAAGTTCTGACCACCGCAAGGTGCACAACCATCTGTAATCGCTCGTCCAAGTTACCCCGCATACCAGTCCCCATCCCCATCCTTGTCACATGCTGGGGCTGTGAACCTAAGGGCTTTCTAGTGAATTGTCCTCAAAGGCTCTGATTATTGTTCAAACGCTGTCTTCTAATGTGCCGGGCCCAACAAAGCCATGCACAGGGGAGCTGTGATGGTTTGGGAAAGAATGGCCCCACAGGCTCACATATTTGAATGTGTGGTCCCCAGCTGGTGGAATTCTTTGGGAAGGGTTAGGAGGTGTGGCCTTGTTGGAGAAGTGTGTCACACTGACTGTTGCTTTGAGGTTTCAAAAGCCCATGTCATTCCCAGTTGGTTCTCTCTCTCTGCCTCAAGAGAGAGAAGTTCTCAGCTTTGATTGCCTGCTGCCACGCTCTCTGCCATGATGGCCGTGGACTCACCCTCTGAAACTGCCAGCCTCCAGTAAACTCTCCCTTCTGTAAGTTGTCTTATACAGCAATAGAAAAGTGACTAAGACAGTCGCACAGGCTTTGAGGGGGAATGACAAGAAGCCAGTGGGGGAGGAGCGAACCCTAGCATGCTGCTAAAGAGAAGGTCTGGAGTCTGAGAGCTCTCTGAATTGAAAGGGTTTATGAGACTATTAAGCCACAAGCCACAAGGAAGACAGGCCCAGACTTGAAACACATGTCCTCAGCCACCAGCTGCAGAACTAGGTGACAGCTGGAAGCATCTCTGTCTTCTGAGCATGGTTAGAATCCCAGTCTGGGTTCTGGCTTCCCTAACAGCCAGAACTGCCCACTGTCCTCAAGATGCCAACTACAAAGACAAGTAGGAGTGAAGAGCAGACAAAGGAGACATATTCAGCGTGGAAGAGGGACAAAGCCATGAGCTCCAACAGCCCCAAGTCCATCTTTCAGGGAACAGACATGACACTTACGGCTCAGGAGATGGCAATAGCTAAGCATCCCTGGTGAAGGTGTGGTCGGCCCATCACTGACCCTTCAATGTCTTGGCTCCAGTCTCTCCTACAAGGTGATCTGACGGGCTGTCAGAACTGTGTGAAATCTCTCTCTGAGTGACAAGCGCCTGCTCTGGCTTCAGTCCTTGTCCATCTTCCAGTTCTAAGATTCCTGCAGGAAAGCCAATTTCTAGAGGCTCTTGTCTCAGTATTGTGATGGCCCAAGTGAGGGGCGGAAAGATGTCTTGCTAGATGGCTGCCCCAGATACTTGGTCGTGGAAATCTGGAAGCTGGTGAGATGATTGAGTGGTAAATGCACTTGTCACCAAGACCAAGGACCTGAGTTTTACCCCAGGACTTACATGATGGAAGGAAAGAACAAATTCACACAGCTGTCCTCCGACCTCTACATGTGTCCCTTGGCATGCACACGCATGTGCGCACACACACACACACACATCCTGAACCAAGCTGCTCTGATCTGAGGCATGACACAATTGGGGGGAGCAGCTGCCAGTGAGACCCAGCTGGCACAGGCTTGGCGCTCCTCTCAAGGAAGCCTCACCAGTCAGGCTGGCAGAGCTGTTCCCCTTCATTCCCCTTATTTCAAGAAACCTCAGGAATCTCCCCTGACAGGAAGGAATTCAGGATGAAACAAAAGGGTTGGATCCTTCCTCATGAGGAAAAAAGAGGAGGAAGGTGTTAGGCAGAATGGAGGCGTGGGACCCTGCTAGCCTGATGTCTGCCTTTTAAGTGATGCCCAGCGTCAATCTACACATGATAGACTGCAGACGACCATGAGGTCTGTGAGGAAAACCTTCGCCGCCCTGGGTAGATGGATCCAGTTGTGACACATTAGAGCTATACGGAGAAAGTCCCATGCTGTGTCTCCAGTGTGTGCCAGGACTGCTTGTTTTCAGACCTTCCTGACGATGCTCACCATCCTCTTACACTGTTGGCATTTCTTAAACCCATTTTGCAGAAAAAGAAGCTGAGGCACAAAGAAACTGGGTATGGCAACCTAGTATAAATAACCATAGTATCTCCAGGACATTGGACTGTCAGTGCTAAAACTATGAAAGTCACTAGCAAACTGGGACAAAACGGTTACCCTAGCTACCTTCTTCTTCTTCTTCTTCTTCTTCTTCTTCTTCTTCTTCTTCTTCTTCTTCTTCTTCTTCTTCTTCTTCTTCTTCTTCTTCTCCTCCTTCTCCTTCTCCTCCTCCTCCTTCTTTTTCTTCTTCTTCTTCTTCTTCTTCTTCTTCTTCTTCTTCTTCTT
>NW_004949160.1:140250-148008 GCF_000317375.1 Microtus ochrogaster
TCTTCTTCTTTCAGGGTCTCACTATGTAGCCCTGTCTGGCCTCTAACTTACTGTGTAGATCAGGCTGGCCTTGAACTCACAGAACTTCACTTGCTTCTGCCTCTTGGGTGCTAGGATAAGATGTGTGTGCCACCATGCCTGGATCCACTCACATTCTTAACCACTGAAATAAATACAGTACCTTGGAATGTCCTCTCTTCAAATATTACATAACACACATACACACATGATTTCTGGAATCTTCGTCTATATGTGTGTGTGTGTGTGTGTGTGTGTGTGTGTGTGTGTGTGTAGCTAGTACTTTCTTTGGGCCACCCCAGCTTCCAAATAAAGACATAAAGACTTATTATTATGAATGCTTGGACTTAGCTTATACTTAGCTCACTAGCTCTTTTAACTTAATTTAACCTGTTCCTTGTTGTAGGGAGACTGCCTGTTTGTTTCCTGGCCATCTGGCAGCTCAGCCCCAAAATAACAATACAGAAACTTATTGCCATGTGGCAGTGGCTTACCAGCAAAGTTTTGGTATGTCTGTCTCCAGCAGCAGCTCCATGGATTCTCTCTGACTCTGCCTTCCTTCTTCCAGCATTCAGTTTAGTTTTCCCCATCTTGCTCTGTTCTACATTATCAGGGCAAGCCAGTTTCTTTATTAACCAAAGGTATTCACACAATACAAAGGGGAATTCCCACATCAGTTTCTCTTCACCTACGTTTTGCCTTGGGGCTTTTTACTTTTTTTTTTTTTTTCATTCTATATGTACTACTTACCTGCTTCCTCTCTCACTGGCTAGCTGGCCCTGGCATCTCTCTGACTTCTCTTTTTCTTTCTCCTCTAAGCCTGAATTCCTCCTCCTCCTTATTCTCCCTGCCCAGAAGTCCTGCCTATACCTCCTCCCTCACTGTTGGCTGTTCAGCTTTTTATTAAACCAACCAGGTGCCTTAGGCAGGCAAGGTAGAAAAACAATACATCTTTCCATAGTAAATAAATTCAGCACATCTTTATGGTTAAACAAATATCCCACAACATAAACAAATGCAATACATCTTTGCACAGTTAAACAAATATTCCACAACACACACACATACTATCATCTCTCTGCAATTCCTCAAGGAAACACACTCACCCCTTGCATTATTCCTATCTTTTGCTTGCAGTTGCTGGGTTAGCACAACACATCTTGCCCACACATCATTCAGTCAGCTACACTTGTGTGTCACAGAAGGGACTGGAATCAGGTTCTCATCATAAAGAGAGCAGGCATGTCACCTGGGGTTGGCCTGATTGCCCCCCCTTCCCTTCTGCCTAAGAAAACATCTCTTGTTGGCAGCAGCAGTGTGTCCTGATTTAAAACAAAATGCAAGGCCAGGCCACATAGTGCACACTGCAATCCCAGCGTCTGGTAAGTAGAGACCAGAGCACTGCTGTAGGTGTGCAGCTAACTCAACTACATAGTTGTAAGTGAGTCAGGGATACACAGGAAGACCTTGTTTTCACTGTGTGTGCCGGCAGGTGTTCATGTATTCAGGTGTAAGTGCACATGTATGCATATGGATATGGAGGCCAAAGGTCAAAAATGGTATTGTTCCTTGTTTTTGTTTTGTTTCTCTTTTTGATACAAGGTCTCTCGCTGATGCGGGGCTCTGGCCAGTGAGTCCCAGGGTCTCACCTGTCTCTGACTCCGAAGCACTAGTTTACAAGCACAAACCACCATGCTTGACTTCTTTATGTGAGTTTTGGGGGTCAAATTTGGGTTCTCACGCTTGCAAAGCCAATGTTTTACTGACTGAGACATCTCCCCAGCCATTTGGTGGGAGAAATTCGATTTTTTGAGACAGGTTTTCTCTGTGTAACTTTGACTGTCCTGGAACTCACTCTGTAGACCAGGCTGGCCTTGAACTCACAGAGACCCACCTGCTTCTGTCTCCTGAGTACTAGGATTAAAGACGTGTACCACCACTGCCCAGCCCCAGCTTCTATTTTTTAAAAAGATGTATTTATTAATTTATTATTATGTATACAGTGCTCTGTGTGCGTGTATGCCTTCCATGCCAAAAGAGAGCACTAAATCTCATCACCGATGGGTGTGAGCCACCATGAGGCTGCTAAACATTGAACACAGGACCCCTGGAAGAGCAGCTAGTGCTCTTAACCACTGAGCCATCTCTCCAGTTCCAATCTTCATTTAAAAACAATTAAAAAACAAAACAAAACACCATGCACACAAATGGCTTTTCTATTGCTGGCCTCAGCCTAGGCACTGACATATAAAAACTCCATAGCAGGGTAGCTGGGTTGGCAGAAGGAAGCAAGATGATCATAGAATCCAAAGCATACAGCCAGAATGTCCCCATATGGGAATCCCTCTGTCTTAGGTAGGGTTTCTGTTGCTTAGATGAGACACTCTGGTCTAAAAGCATGTTGGAGAGCAAAGGGCTTATTTGGTTTCTGCTGTAGTTCATCATTTAAGGAAGTCAGAGTAGGAATTTGAACAAGGCAGAAACTGATGCAGAGGCCGTAGAGGGGTGCTGCTTACTAGCTTGATCCCTCCCCATGACTTGCTCAGCATGTTTTCTTATAGAACCCAGGACCACCAGCCCAGACATGCACCACTGACAGTGGGCTGGACCCTCCCCCATCAGTCACTAATTGAGAAAATGCCTTACAGCTGGGTCTTATGGAGGCATCTTCTCAATTGAAGTCCCTAAAACTAGCCAGCACACCTATCTTTTCTTGTCTTGCCTTGGTACTTCCTTTCCATCCAGACAGGGTGGAGAGAGTTAGGAGATATTCTCTTGTATTCTCTTTCTACAGGGCATTTCCTCAGCCGCCGGCTCCTCACCCTTTCCCAGCACCTCTTGCCTGCCTCTACATCTGAAAATTTTCTATTTGCTCTTCAATACCCAGCTCAAATATTTCCTGAGAAGGTTATGGGAGTAAGCTCATGACCATGACCTGAAGGGCCATATAGGGCCTGTCATACAGGTTCCTAAGGGGTGTGGTCATTCTACCTATGGGGCTACCTCTGGAAGTCATATTTCTGCCAGATCATGCCATCCTTTTGGAGGGGTGGAACCTTGACTCAAGCTTATCAAACAAACATATTCTCTCTCACACAGTAGAATAAGAGAAACCACACTGGCTTGTATACACTGAGCTACCATGATAGCAGCCTGCCAGGTCTGTGGTAACCACTTTACCAGTGTATGGAAAGGCTAGCCATAGGAAAGGCGGCCTTTGGTGTGATCTTCGTCCCCAGGTTACAGTTCCCAGGCCTTTCCGGTCCAGCTGCCTCCCACAGTGGGCTTTCCCAGGAAAGGTTAAGGTTTTTGTCTATCCTACAACCACCTCATGACTGTTCCAGGGCTGCTGCTGGTGGGCAACCTGGGCCCACAGGCCACACAGACTCTGACTGACTCTGGGCCTCCCAGATGCATCCATGGTGAGCAGATTTTCAGGGCCTCATTTCCACAGTTCCCAGGAGGTGCCCAGGACGGAGCCATTGCCTCAGGAACAAGGACACAGAGTGCTCTGGTGACTGGAGTCCTGAGCCCTCCCACCAGCCTTGGAGGGGTCAGCACACAGGCAGCCCTGCTCTCTCAGCAAAGGCAACCCCTGTGGAGCTTTCTTAGCCCCACCCACAAACACCCAGAGCCTGCGTATCCTGTACCACAGCCCAGTGTCCTCACTGAACCTTCCTGACTCCTTGCTCAGAAGCAACTTTCCTGATATTTCTTCCCCGTGTGGGAGGTCCCATGTCTGCTCACCCACAGCTTGGCCAGACCAGACTAGGCTTGAGGGAGGCACTCAGAAGCCTGTACTGTTGGTGCAAAAACACAGCTCTCACCTCAAAGGGAATAACAGATTTTATGTTGAGCCAAATACGAGTGACCCACAGCTCAGGTACACAGGTTTGGTTTTCCCCAAAACACCACATTCCTATATGGAGACGGTTTCATTAAGTTTTTACAGTAACAGAACAAAGAAACTTATAAACCAAGAAACTCTAAAAGCATATTGGTGGGAACATTAGGTGAGGGGTCACAGAGAACCAGCAAAATCTGTTAGAGACAGATGCTCTCTGGTGGCATTCTTAGACTTTGGGTTTGTGGAAGCTGAGGGTTGGTTTCCATTCTAGAAGGGATGTCACCTCCTAGTCACAGGATGCTAGGTCACACACAGAGGTAGCCCATAAGTGGCTACTAAGGAGGCTAAAGATAGCCCAAGACAATTTGGTCCCAGATCTGCAACATTCTGACTCCACAATCACGGAGGTTCTCCGCACTCCACCAGCCTTGAAGAGTCTGTGACACAAGTGCTTCTTTGTTTTGTTTTGAACCTCCTAGGAAATTCAATTTACACTGCACTGGAAGGTGTTACTCTCCTCTTCTCACCCCCCTCATCCCCACCGCCTTGCACCCTCCGGGTGGGAGACCAAAGGAATAGTTCTCTGGAGCCAAAGCCAGAGGTCAAGAGGAAGCCAGATCCCCACCCTGGCTGCCCACATAGCTGCCGGGGCATGAGAGAGACAGACAGACAAAGATGGGGGAAGGAAAAGGGGAGGGAGAGAGAGGTGCAAACCTGCTGACCTACAGCACAGAGTAGCATCTTGGGAAAGCTCCTTGAGCCTTGTGTCTACTTGCTGTGGGCATCTGTGGCTCAGAAGAGGGTGGAGCCTGCAGCTTATTCCTTGAGAGCCTCTGGGTCAGCTGGGGAGGAAGGTATTACAGATTTTAGAGGCTGAAGGCTGAAAGACAAACCTAGCGACACTCAGATACTGGTTCAGTCTCCCAGAAAAGCTCAGACATAGAGAGGTCCCCACGGTGGGCAGGGCCGGGTCCCAGCAATGGGCCTGAGTAGGCATACAGTGCAGAAGTACAGGGAGCGGCTAGTAGAGTGGTTCCAGTTCGGCCTGGGTCAAACATAATGTATGGGTCCACCCACAGACACAAGACCCAGGTAGTTATACAGCTGTGGGCCTCCCACCTAACATCGGTAGGACATCCAAGCCATCCATCTCGTTGCAGCAACATCCTCTGAGCTGAAAGATTCTACCCTGGAGGGAAGCTCTGACACTTAAGAGCCTCCAACTCAGGAAGTGAGCAAACTGTGAGTCTCAGGAAGTTTCTGAAACAGACTAGATGCACGGGTCTCTTCCTCTGCAAGGCTGTGTAAAGCAGTAAGGCTTCTGTGGAGACTCCTTGACTGAGGGCTGCCTGCAAAGCACACAGAGTTCTAAGGTTCCAGTTTTGTGAATTGTCACCCACCCTGGGGTTGCTTTTAGCCACTCATCTGCCTTGAGTGAGCCATATCCCTAAATTAACCTTTCACCCATATACCCATAACCCCACTAAGCCCACTGGTTCAAAGTTAGACTTCACTGGTATCATAACTTTGGTCAGTTGTTGGTTCCTGTCTGAGGTAAGAAGATGTTTGGCCACATCTCTCCAGAAATAGTGTAACACACTTCTTCAGTTGAAGGGAGGAGACCGCAGCTGGTTTGATATGTGACATGGTTTTCACAACAATACCACTTCCCTTTCTTTGTAGTCACCCAGCTTTCTTTGAGGCCATCTGGGATGGGCCAGCCTAGCACTAAACCTTGCTCCCTCCCTCCCTCCCTCCCTTCCCTCTCTCTGTGGGACTATGGGTCATGGGAGATGGAGTTCAACTTTTCATGACTCTGCTGGAGCTCAGAGCCCTTGAGCACGGGGTGGTGGGTAGTGAAAGCCTGGGCTGAGCCTGCTCTGTTCCTCACCTCCTACCAATGAGTACTGTGCGTCTCAGTCTCCATGGGCATCCTTGCCTCTGGCCATAAGGAGGTGGCTTCAAGGTCAGCCTCAGGCTGGATGGGGTTCCAGGCTCACACCAGGTTTTGAGAGCTCTGATTCCTTTTGCTGGGCACCCCGTTAGGTCTGTATAGCTGAGTGTACCAGCCACAGACTGTCTCAGGTGCTGTCTGTGTAAGCAGAGAGGGCCCTGTGTACCCAGCTGTGTGGCTGGGCCGAGAGAAAGGGCTAGGAAGGTAGGTTCTTACTGAAGGCTGTTCCCCCTGACTCTCCAGCGATGGTTCCCATCCTTCTCTCCCATCCAGCTCCCCTCTCTCCAGCCCTGTTCCTCCACCTGCCATTTTCCTCTTTCAAATCAACTGGCTGCCACCTCACTCCCGCATCTCTTCCTCAGAAAGGCCCACCCTGAGGACACCAGCCAAAGAGCAAGCTGCACCCTGCCTCCCAATCTATCTTTTCTCATAGGACCTATTGCTTTACAACACAATAGACACCCCGTTCATTTCCCACCTGTCCCGCTGGACTTCCAGCTCCACAAGGACAGGGACTGTGGACTGCTTACTCCTAGGCTTTCGGGCGTGCATAGCAGGCACACACTGAATGTGCTAGCTGGACACACAAAGGCAAACCCAAGCAGCAGTCCAGGCCACACAAAGCCTCAGTGACAAGCATGTGCACAAACACACATCCAGCAACATGCCTGCACATGCATTGGCTAGTGGAGGCATGCCTGTTCACAGGTCTCCCTGACTCGCCCCCGCCCCCCACAGCCCAGTGGGAGTGTTGTCACCCAGGGCCCTCCATCCAGGCAGCTGGCCTCCACTCAGCCTCCCTGGTGCTAACTCAGCCTGACACTCTAGCTGCACATGGAGGCCTCCTGTGGAAACTGTGGCAAGCCCGCCACCACGGTGGTGACTGCTAATTGGCTCTGTGTTGGGCCGTGGGTCACAGTTCGGTCAGCCATGGCTGATACTTTCTTCCCACTTGTCTCAGGAAAGGCGCTGATGTCCCTTCTGCTTAGGCTTCAGCCAGTCATTGAACCGCACATGGCTGGCCACGTGGGACAGACCGGGCAATCCAGCTCCTTTGGTGAGATCCCCCCGACCCCACACACACACCACTGCCGCCACACACTCCATCTTACAAAAACTCAGCCAACATACTGGCTCTGGTCACTGCCTCAGGGTATGAATCACCTTAGGAAGGGCCCAAGTCCAGGCACCTGTGTACAAACTCACCCAGGACCCAAGAAGCCACAATTAGGACGGTGTTTTTTGTGAGTTCTGGCTTCCTTTCAGTGTTTCTCTAAAGAGCACATCCCTGCCCAGGGAGAGGCAAGAGAGAGCAGAGGTCTGGAATGTCAGAAAAGGAAACCCAAGTCCATCCCTGCTTAGATTCAGTGGCCAAGTCTCAAGATGATGTCGTGATGGCCCATGTGTCCAGGGACCATGAGTGGACTGACCAGATCAGAAAGGGTTGTGTCCCATCCCTTCCCGACTCTCCTGGGAAAGGGAAGTGGCTTTTCCCCAGCCAGCGGCAGGCTCCTGGGTTGGCGCTAACTAAACAACTTTCCTTCCAGAGTGGTTTGCAGGCGCACATTGCCTGAGCCACAGGAGATATCAAGGCCTGGAGGTACGGTAGGGGCCTCCCCACCCCCACTTTCTAAACCTCAAGGGCCCAGTGTTACCCTTGCAGTCTTTTTCAGAGCCCACCTTTTTTCCTTCTATACAGTTTTTGTGTGTGTGTGTTGGGGGGGGGTGTCTTTATGTTACTATTTGTTTATTTTGAGGCAGGATCTCTTTTTGTAGTCCTGGCTGGCCTGGAACTCACAGAGATCTGTATGAGTCTGCTGTTGTGATGAGGAGAGTCTTCTGTTTTGTGTTAATTTCATCGGTTAAATAAAGGACTGCCTTGGCCCTTTAAGAGGACAGAAAATTAGGTAGGCGGAGTAAACAGAACAGAATGCTGGGA
>NW_004949160.1:148258-150974 GCF_000317375.1 Microtus ochrogaster
GGGACTGTGGACCCCCCAGACCCTAAATTTCCTGTAAACAATTTGTTATGCTTGCAGCTGCTCTGAGCACAAGACCCTCAGGAGTTCCTGATGGCTGGAGAGTAGTTTCTGGTGGCTTTGGCTGGGACGTGGCTATCAGTTAAGGATCCCTATATAAGCTGCCCTGGAACACAATAAAAGGGTCATTCTTGGGGAATTCAAGGATGACCTGTGTCTCTGTCTCTCTGTTTGTGTGTATGTCAATCTCCAGGCCCTTGCCTTGCTAACCTCCCATGGTACACTACAGGCAGAGTACCATAGTACACGTAGTAGCACTGATGCTACAGTCTGCCTTTTTAGGGTTGGGACTAAAGGCGTGTGCCACCATGCCTGGTTTCTTTCCAGGTTTTTGAAACCAGGTCTCATTATGTAGCCCAGGTTAGCCTCAAACTCTCCATACTTCTTCAGTTCCTGGAATGCTGAGATAACAGACATATACAACCATGGCCACCAGAGTCCTATTGTCAGAGTTTCTGTTCTGCCCGGTCCCCAAGCCATTTAGTCCCAAGAAATCACACAGAGGTCTACATTAGTTATAAACTGATTGGCCTATTAGCTCAGGTTTCTTATTAACTCTTATAAATTATATTAGCCCATTATTCTTGTCTATGTTAGCAACATGGCTCAGTACCTTTTTCAGCGAGGCAGTCACATCTTGCTTCTTCTGTGGCTGGGCAAGGACTGCAGAGGAATGGGGTTTCTTCTTCCCAGAATTCTTCTGTTCTCATTGACCCACCTCTGCTTCCTTGTCTGGTTGTCCCGCCTATACTTCCTGCCTTGCTACTGGCCAATCAGCATTTATTTAAAATATAATTGATAGAATACAAACAATTGTCCCACACCAGAGTCCAAACCTTTTAAGGGTCCGAATCTAGAGACAGCCTCAAATTCTGCCTCCTCTGTGTCTTCTGCTCTCTCCTTGCCTGTCCTGCAGCCCACGCTGTTCCTACAACTTCTGTTCTTAGGAGCCTCGGGTCAAAGCAGATGTGGACTGCAGTATGCCTAACCTGCCCTCCTTTCCCTAGTGCTCTGGCTAGAAATATGGTGAATGGGTCTGAAAAACAAACGCACACACACAAGAAACAACCAAAAAACCTGCACTGGGTCAACAACAACCCCAGGGACATTGCTTTATATTTTCTGGAAAAGTACATAAGAGGTAGTCTAACAGTTGGCGCTTGCCTTGAATGCATGAATCTCTGGGTTCCTAGCATCACCTAAATGAGGTATAGTGGCCGACCTTTCGTAACTCCAGCACCTGGGGAGACAGGAGGAGCAGGAGTGAAAAGGTCATCCTCAGCTACACAGCAAGTTGGAGACCCTGTCTGAGAAATAAAAATAGAAGAGTAGCAGGTAACCCCTCTGACCCTGGGTCTGGAGAGTTGAAAGCCACTGTGGGGGCCAGAATAGGTGGTGGCTGACCAGTCTTGCTTAAACACAGCAGTTCTCAACTTGTGGGTCGCAGCCCCTTGGGGGGACCAAATGACCCTTTCACGGTAGTCACCTAAGATCATCGGAAAATACAAATATATACATTATGATTCATAATGGTAGCAACATTATAGTTATGAAGTAGCAACAAAAATAATTTTGTGGTTCGGAGTCCCACAACATGAGGAACTGTATTTAAGGGTCGCAACATTAGGAAGGTTGAGAACCACTGCCTAGATAGAATCTAGTGGAAGTAGAAGGGTGCTCTCCCCATAGCCCCTGCACAACCACTTCTGTCCATTTCCTTCAGGTCTTGGGTCTCCAGCAACAATTATCTGCTTATCCAGAATGGCACCTGGCTGCTGTTGGTTCAGCCAAACCAAACAGAAAGAGCCAAATGAGAAGGTCCTGACCTGGGCCTCAGTGGAAGGTGGTGTAGGAGGTTCTTCTGTCTATGTGTTGCTTTCATTGGTTGAATAAAGAAGCTGCCTTGGTCTTTTGATAGGGCAGCACTTAGGTAGGCCGAGTAGACAGAACTGAATGCTGGGAAGAAGGGCAGACAGAGAGCCGCCATGGAACTGCCAGGTCAGACATGCCGAATCTTTCCCGGTAGGCCACTGTCATGTGGTAATATACAGATTAACAGAAATGGGTTAAATCAAGATGTGAGAGTTAGCCAATAAGAGGTTAGAGATTAATACAATTTCTGTGTGATTATTTTGGGAGTTAAGCTAGCTGGGTGGCTGGGACAAAAATCAGGCCGTCCCTCC
Source organism: Microtus ochrogaster (assembly GCF_000317375.1). Taxonomy (NCBI): domain Eukaryota; kingdom Metazoa; phylum Chordata; class Mammalia; order Rodentia; family Cricetidae; genus Microtus; species Microtus ochrogaster. The sequence goes on from NW_004949160.1 coordinate 150,499, forward strand.
TTCAACAGGGAGGTATCTGGGTATTTGAAAAGTTCACTGCCTTTGTGTCTTTTTCAGTGATGTTCATCAAAGTGTCCCCTGCTCCAAGTTCCTCCTTCCCATTTGTCCTACTCTGTGACACCTGCCAGACTTCTTTAGAGTAGAGTTGGGAGCACCCTTATACTGGAAACCTCCAAAGTGAGATCCTAATGAGACCTCCCGGACCCCATGTCCAGCTCTGCCTCCTCCCCCCACATCTCTCATTGGTCTGTGCTGGAAGCCATCTTTGCCATGGAACTTGTTTGCTCCCCATTTTAACAGTAACTCCTTGTCGTGGCAGTATCTTAGAGTCTCTGGGTGTCATGGAAGTATCTTGCAGTCCCTTGGTGTCATGTCATGGTGGTATCTTACAGTCTCTGGGTGTCGTGGCAATATCTTACAGTCTCTGGGTGTCGTGGCAGTATCTTACAGTCTCTGGGTGTCGTGGCAGTATCTTA
>NW_004949160.1:151074-156532 GCF_000317375.1 Microtus ochrogaster
CTGGGTGTCGTGGCAGTATCTTACAGTCTCTGGGTGTCGTGGCAGTATCTTACAGTCTCTGGGTGTCGTGGCAATATCTTACAGTCTCTGGGTGTTGTGGCAATATCTTACAGTCTCTGGGTGTTGTGGCAGTATCTTACAGTCTCTGGGTGTCGTGGCACTATCTTACAGTCTCTGGGTGTCGTGGCAGTATCTTACAGTCCCTTGGTGTCATGTCATGCCGATGGGTGTCATGGCAATATCTTACAGTCTCTGGGTGTCGTGGCAGTATCTTAGAGTCCCTGGGTGTCGTGGCAGTATCTTACAGTCTCTGGGTGTCGTGGCAGTATCTTACAGTCTCTGGGTGTCGTGGCAGTATCTTACAGTTCCTTGGTGTCATGCCTGCTGGTATCTTACAGTCTCTGGATGTCGTGGCAATATCTTACAGTCTCTGGGTGTCGTGGCAGTATCTTAGAGTCTCTGGGTGCTGTGGCAGTATCTTACAGTCTCTGGGTGTCGTGGCAGTATCTTAGAGTCTTTGGGTGCTGTGGCAGTATCTTACAGTCTCTTAGCACTTTCCGAGCTATTGCAGCATCCAGTGCTGAGGTCAAGATGGGAAGCAGCCCTGCCTAACAAAAGACGTGGCAGTGTCCCATGTGCTAGATCAATGTAATCCTCTAGGAAAGGACCTTGGACCAGGAGTCATCTGCTCCCTCCTGGTGAGTGAATTCAGCATGCAGGGGATTTTCCATTGTGCCTTTCCCTACCGCCACGCTGCCTCTTCTACAGGGAAGGCCTCCCTAGGGCCACAGGGACAGAGGTGAGAAGACAACACTGTAGCTTGCGGATGCTTTCCAGAACACTAGCAATCTTGTGAGCATCATGGGAATAGCTGTTGGGATGTTGCAAGCTGAGGGCAGAGGGCATCAGACCTTTACAAAGACACTTGAAAGCAAATGAACGCCTTGTACTGCAGCATCTTTATTGCCTTAGCCTTGCAACCGCTCACATCTTATAGCAGGTGCCTGTAATTTGTGTGAGCTAAGGCTAATTGCTTTGATTCCACAACCTCAAAAAAAAAAATTCCCCCCTTGTAATACGTGATTAGAATGTCTTGTGATTTCTCATAGTTTTTTTTTGGCATGATAAACAAAGGTATATACAAAGCCTTAAAGAATTGTGAACATAGGCTAGGGATATAGATTAGTGGTACAGCTGTTGCCTAGCATAGGCAAGACTCTAGGTTCAAACCCCAGTACCACCAACAAAAACAAAACCATAAAAAATTATGTGCAATGGACGACATTCTTATCAAGATTTTATTCAGTGTACTGTTTTAAGTTAATATGGATAGTATGTTTCATAAAATTAGGCAACTTAGTGATCTTGAAATTATCCGGTCAGGATGGGCAAAAGACAAGACCCCGAGCAGATATTAGAACATAATGTAAATCGTGAACATTAGCCACATGTGTGATTTACACTTTTCTAATTTAGAAACTGAAAAAACTGACCTAAGTCAATTTGAATGACACAAAAAATTAACTCACTCTATCCCAAATGTTATTCTTTCAATATGGAATCCATATAAAAGTTAATATTGTATTTGTTCTTATAACTAAACCTGTGTGTATTTTCAAGTGCTTACTAGTACATTTGGATTTTTTTTTTTTTTTTTTTTTGCTTCTTCGAGACAGGGTTTCTCTGTGACTTTGGAGCCTGTCCTGGAACTAGCTCTGTAGACCAGGCTGGTCTCGAACTCACAGAGATCCACCTGCCTCTGCCTCCCGAGTGCTGGAATTAAAGGCGTGCACCACCATCGCCTGGCTAGTACATTTGGATTTAAATTAGCCACTGGGCTAGGGATGCAGTTCAGTTGGTAGATATGTTATGTACAGTACACAGAGCCCTGGGATTAATTACTACATGAACTGTAATCCTGTAATCGTAACACTTGGGAACTTGAGGCAGGGACATGTGAAGTTCAAAGTCATCCTTGTCTACATAGAAAGTTTGAGGTGAGCCTGGGCTAAATGAGATCTGTTTTATTTGGTCTCTGGAGGTTTGTAATCTTTTTATATTTAATTTTAAATCATGTGTGTCATTAGTGAAGTGCCCAAGGAGTCTGGAAGACAGATTTGAATCCCTTGGAGCTGGAGTTGCAGGGCTTGTGAGCCACCTGAGGTAGGTGCTGGTAATTCACTTCCAGTCCTCTGGAAGAGCAGCAGGTGCTATTATTCTCTGAGTCATCTGTTTGGTAGGTAGTAAGGAATAATCCTTTATTAATCTTTATTCTGAAGGTGAGAACAGGCAGCAATTATATATAATTCTCGTCCAATATCAAATTGAGAATTCAGTATTGTCTTTGAACCAAACTTTCTCTCTTGTATTCTTTTCTAAACAAGTAACATAAAGTTGGGAGGGCAGTGCAGTCTTCCTAGCCCTTGGGAAGTGGAGGCAGGAGGATTGGGGTTCAAGGACAGCCTTAGATACCACAGGAATGTAGGGCCAGCCTTGGTGATTTGAGACCTCATTAAAAAAATAATTCAGAGTCCCCAGCAGCCAGCCAATAGGTGAGACCTTCAGGCAGGCTATACCACCACCCCCATACCCACTGGACCCATCCTCCCCTTGGTCAACCACTCATTGCAACATCAGCATCCTCTATATAAGCGCCACTTACTCCAATGGGAAGAACAGGTGAGTGACTGGTCCCCACCTAAACCACCCCAATCTTCAGGCCTCTAGCCCCAGTGTAGGTACATCCTGTGCCTCTTCTCCTCCCTCAGCAAACAACTGGGTCCTGCCCCCAACTCTTGTAGATCATTGCTCTGTAGCAGTCCCCTGCAGCCAGTCAACAGGTGAGAGACCTGCAGGCAGGCTACCCCACCACCCCTGACACTGTAACCTACTCTGCTGCCCAAACTCACTGACCCCATCCTCCCCTTGGCCAACCAATCCCCTCAACATCAGCAGCCCCTATAGAGGCACCACCTACTCCAGTTGGAAGAACAGAAGGGTAAACCACAGTGTAAGAATACACGTAACAGCATAAAGGGCAATGTGGCACCACCAGAACCCAGTGTTCCTACAACAGCAAGACTTGAACATCCCAACTCAGATGAAGCAGAAGAAAATTACCTTAAAAATAACTTTATGAAGATGACAGAGGTCCTTAAAGAGGAAATGAAAAATTCCCTTAAAGAAATTGAGGAAAAGACAAAAAAAAATTGGAGGAAATCAATAAATGCCTTAAAGAAACTCAAGAAAAAAATAAACAAGTGAAGGAAATAGTTCAAGGCTTGAAAATTGAATAGAGGCAATAAAGAAAACAAATGGATGGAATTCTGGAAATGGAAAATCTGGGTAAGCAAAAGTGAACAACAGATCCAAGCATTACCAACAAAATACAAGAAATGGAAGAAAGAATCTCAGGTGTGGAAGATATGATAGAGAAAAGATTCATCATCAAAGAAAATGTTAAATTCAACAAATTCTTAACACAGAACATCCAGGAAATCTAGGACACTATGAAAAGACCAAACCTAAGAATAATAGTGATAGAAGAAGTCCAGTCAAAGGCACAGAAAATATATTCAACAAAACCATAGACCTAAAGGCCATGCCTATGAAAGTACAAGAAGCTTACAAAATACCAAATAGACTGGACCAAAAAAAAGTCCCCTCACTACATAATAATCAAACACTAAGCATATACATACAGAATAAAGAAAGAATATTAAGAGCTATGAAGGGAAAGGGTCAAGTAACATATAAAAGGAGAACTATCAGAATTATACCCGACTTGTCAATAGGGATTCTAAAAGCCAGAAGGTCCTGGACAGACATTTTGCAGACTCCAAGAGACCACAGAAGCCAGCCTTGACTACTATACCCAGCAAAACTTTCAATCACCATAGATGAAGAAAACAAGATATTCTATGACAAAACCAGATTTAAACAATACTTATCCACAAGTCCTATAGAAAGTACCAGAAGGAAAACACTAACCCAAGAAAGTTAGCTACACTCACAAAAACATAGGCAATAATCTCACACAGCAAAAAATCAAAGAAGGGAAATACACACACACACACACACACACACACTACCACAACCACCACCAAAATAATAATAAAAATAACAGGAATTAACAATCACTAGTCATAAATATCTCTTAATATCAATGGACTTAATTTGCCTATAAAAATCCACAGGCTAACAGAATGGATATGAAAACAGGATCCATCCTTTTGCTGCATACAAGAAACACATCTCAACTTCAAAGACTGACATTACCTCAGAGTAAAGGGCTGGGAAAAGATTTTCCAATCAAATGGACCTAAGAAACAAGTGCTATCCTAGTATCTAACAAAATAGATTTCAACATATATATCACGGGAAAAAAAATCTACCAAGATAAAATCTTAATTCTGAACATTTATGCTCCAAATACAAGGACACCCACATTTGTAAAAGAAACATTACAAAAGCTTAAATCACACATCAAACCCCACACATTAATAGTGAGAGACTGATACCCCAATCTCACCAATGGACAGTTCTGCCAGGCAGAAACTTAACAGAGAAACAAGGGAATTAACTGATGTTATGACTCATACGGACTTAATGGACATCTCCAGAACATTTCACCCAAACACAAAAGAATATACCTCATGGAACCTTCTCCAAAACTGACCACATACCTTGTCACAAAGCAAATCTCAACAGATGCAAAAAAATTGGGATTACCCACGTATCTTATCAGATCACCATGGGGTAAAGTAAGAATCCATTAACAACACAAACTACAGAAAGCCTACAAACTCATGGGAACTGGACAACTCTCAACTGAATTACCTCTGGGTTAAGGAATAAATTAAAGACTTCCTAGAATTCAATGAAAATGAATACACAACAGGCCCAAACTTATGGGACACAAAGAAAGCAGTGTTAAGAGGAAATTTCATAGCACTAAGTGTCTAGATAAAGAATTTGGGGGTGGGGCAGTGGTGGTGCATGTCTTTAATCACAGCACTCGGGAGACAGAGGCAGGTGGATTTCTGTGAGTACAAGGCCCTCCTAATCTACAGAGTGAGTTTCAGGACAGGCTCCAAAGCTACATAGAAACCCTTTCTCAAACACCAACCCCCAAGAAAAAATTTGGAGAACTACTACACTAGTGACTTAACAGCACACCAGAAAGCTCTAGAACAAAAAGAAGCAAACAAATCCAGGTGGAACAGATGGCAGGAAATAAACCCAGGGCTAAAATCTAACAAAAGCTTTATGAGGGCCAGCCCAATGCTCTCTCAGGGTTCAGAAAGAAATCTACAGCAAGTGGAAGGCTAGGGATCTGAGGGCAAAATGAATCTTTGACCTCATACTTCTTCATGTCAGCTTCTTTATTGTTTGGCTGTGCTGCAAAGTTTCCAGTACACACACACACACACACACACACACACACACACACACACAC
>NW_004949160.1:156632-196472 GCF_000317375.1 Microtus ochrogaster
ACACACACACACACACACACACACACACACACACACACACACACGGTAATTCTCTGATGATAGCAAGATTACAAGGCTTGCATCTTCATGGCCCAAGGGAGGCATCGCTAGAAAGATGCCTGGAGAGCACTAAGAGACAAAAAGACTGATTTAGGAAGCTTTAAATTCTAAGAAGGGAGAAGGGCAGCTCGTGCATAATATTACCTTCCTAGGTGTGATTAATTAAACTAGACGTTTGTGATCGATAAATGTGAAAGAAAATAGGGGAGAGACACAGCAGTCAGCACTCTCTGCCCACCACCTGCGACACCTGTGATCAGTGTCAGAGTTGCTATGGCAACCAGTGTAACTGCAGAAGAAGACATGTGACCTGGGGTACAGAGTTAAACAGAGAATTCTCAACAGAAGAATCTCAAATGGCCGAAAGATACTTAAGAAATTCCTCAACATCATTAGTCATCAGGGAAATGCAAATCAAAACCACTCTGAGACATCATCTTACACCTATCAAAATGACTAAGATCAAAAACACTAATGAGGGAGAGGGTGTGGAGTAAGGGAAATACTCCTCCACTGCTGGTTGGAGGGTAAACTTATAAGGCACTTTGGAAATCAATACGGTGATTTCTCAGAAAATTGGGACTCAATCTCCCTTAAGATCCAGTTATACCAATCTTGAGCATATACCCAAAGGATGATCAGTCATACCACAAGGACACTTGTTCAACTATGTTCATAACAGCATTATTTGTAATAGCCAGAAACTGGAAAAAACCTAGATGCCTCCCAACTGAAGAATGAATAAGGAAAATGTGGTAATTTACACAATGGAGTATTGCACAGCTGTAAAAAAACCTCATAAAATTTGCAAGCAAATGGATGAAACTCGAAAAAATCATTCTGAGTGAGGTAACCCAGACCAAGACGACAAAGATGGTTTATACTCACTCATAAGTGGATATTAGGAGTAAAGTATAGGATCACCAACCTACAATCCACAACCCCAGAAAGGCTAGATAACAAGTGACAACTACAGACTGAGACTTTCCTCTTCCCAGAATTCCCACTGGTTGCCCTGCCTATACTTCCTGCCTGGCTACTGGCCAATCAGTGTTTTAATAAACCATTACAAGTGACAAATCTTTACAGGTTACAAGGCTATTGTTCCACAATAATAATTGTCAAGTTTTGGGAAGAGCTAGCTGTATCATTTGTTGCCCAGTCTCTGTGTGAATAGAAAGAGCAGGTCTTACCTCAAGTCCTGGCTAGAGTAGTCTGTGAGGCTGGACCATCTCAGCTAGCCAGCCACCTTGAAATTGTCCTGAGCAGTTTGTAGTCCAAAGCCAACTTTGGGTCTTGTTTATCAGCTTAGTGGCATTACCATAATCCAGGTAGAATCATTGTAGTGTGGTCCCACCCTCCTTTTGGAGACTTCAAAGGTCACTGTTAGGAATGGTCATGGTGCCGGGCATGGTGGCACACGCCTTTAATCCCAGCATTCCGGAGGCAGAGGCAGGCAGATCTCTGGGAGTTCGAGACCAGCCTGGTCTACAGAGCTAGTTCCAGGACAGGCTCCAAAGCCACAGAGAAACCCTGTCTCGAAAAACCAAAAAGAAAAAAAAAAGGAATGGTCATGGTTCACTGCAGAGAAAAACATTTTAAACATTACATGCAGCAGATCTTGACACGATTAAAGGGCCTAATTTGTTATTTGTTATTTGTACATCCAGAGTACAAATACTTAGCTCCTAGTTACCTGATAAAGACTCAAACCCGAAATCATGTACAGGAACCTAGATAAAGCCTTTTTCTAGAATTAGTTATTACTCTATATGACCACTAGTATCATGACAAAGGTTTAATATATATATTATATAATCTTATAAATTTTGAGATAACATTTATATCTTAAGAAAAGTTTTATAGAGTCAAAAATAAAACCAAATAATTATTAGATTAGTGGCAATAGAATAGTTCCTTAATTTGGTTTTTCTTCAGTTCTATGTCAGGTGGCTCTTCTGACATGAGACAGAGATTTTGGATTTTCCTTTAACAAGCATGCTTGGTTTTAGGCAAGGAGAGAACCGTGTTCCAACTCCAGAGCCAGCTTTAATCTGTAATTGAACTGAGACTACAAAAAGACCATTTGTATTATATGTCTGTAGAGAACAGATGTCTCATTTTTCTAGTGATCTTCAGATTTCTTATCAGGATGCTTTCATTCTCCTTAAAAGACAAAAGAAAACCCTGTCCCAACCCTAACTTTGTGGAGTTTCCCTTTTGGCAAATTATATCTGATCAAATGAAAAGCATTTGTTTGTTGAGATTGAATGGTCACACTATTTGTTAAACTATTTCTTCTTCTAATCAAGAGGTCTCTCTTGTTCAAATCTAATCTTTATCAATTTTGATGGTATCCATAGCTTTTCTTCCCCTGTAGAAAAAAAACAAAACCTATTTCCCAATGTAACACAAGTACTGGTTTCCATTCTGAGGTCAACACATCTTTATAGTATACAGGCTGATTTAACTCAGCAGTTTTTTCTATCATCCAGTGTCCCTCCACAGCTATGGTTCCTTTCTCATTAGCATTTAGAAAATTTAAAGTTAATAAGGCATTGTAAATCTATCTCTGAGGGTCTCTGTTACCCCTTTCTGTTTAATAAGCTTATTTTTAAAAGTATAAAAGTACAATTAGATCTTTGTATAACTGCTTATTGTGTACGTTTGTGTGGTTTACCTGTAATATGCTTTATTTTGTAATATGTAAAAAACTGTTTCATTTTCCCTTGTTCATCTGCATTCATTAATCCAATTCAGCCTTTGCCACACCTTCTGCATACTCCAGAAAGCAGGGACTGTTGGTGGAGACCGCTTAGTCGTTCCTGGACGCCCAGACAAGAAACAAACACTCAGAAACTGTATTAATTAAATCATTGCTTGGCCAATCACTTAAGCATATTGCTAGCTAGCTCTTATATCTTAAGTTAACCCATTTCTAGTAATCTGTGTATCTCCACATGGCTGTGGCTTACCTGGCAAAGTTCTAGCATCTGTCTCTTCCTGCTGCTACATTACATCTCACTGACTCCACCTACTTTCTCCCAGCATTCAGTTTAGTTTTCTCACCTAGTTCTATTCTGCCCTGTCACAGGCCAAAGTAGCTTCTTTATTCATTAACTAATAAAAGCAACACATATACATAAGGACTTCCCACATCAAGGGACCTTCTTTTTCAATTATCTCTAGAAAAAAAATTGTTTCTAGGAATGCCTTGCCTACAATTCCTATTGAGATGACCTTGTTTGCCATAGTCATCTGACAGTTTGTCTTCTCTTAAAACCTTGAGAGATTACTTCTCCTATTAAAGTTGGATCACAAGTATGAAATTCAATATCATCTGTGTTTCTAATCCATTCATCCATTGCTGCTGATCTTGCCTTTAGAGGCCCGATCACCTTTTTGCATTCAGAATTACCATTTTTAAAAGCCAAAGAATCAATTAATATTTGTCTGACTTCTGGATCTAATGCTATTCTATTTATAGCTTGGGTAAACTTTTGTAAAACCAATCAGTGAAGGCTTCTTTTGGACCTTACATAATTTTAGTATATGACTCAGAACTCTTTTTCTGGTTCTTTAATCTTGTCCCACGCATAATGCTGCTAACTGACATAGCACCAAGGTGTGGTCATTAAATTCAAATTGTCTTTACAATCCAGCATACTGGTCTTCACCTAGCAATTAACCTTAAGGAATATTAATACCTCTAGCCTTATTTTGTTCTTCTATAGCTTTAGATTATTGTAATTGAGGACCAGCTTCCAATGTTACTGATGCCAAATCTTTCCAGTCTTGAGGGACAATTCTGTCAATTCTGTTGAGTTGCTCATGAGTTTAATATCCATTTCACTTAGGGTGAATGTATACCATATGAAACGTCTTCCTTAAATCTCAAATTTAATATTTATATACAATTACATTTTACTTCTCCATAAGATTGGTTTTCTAACAACCTTGGGCTGCTCCTCTCAAATTTTATAATGGTAAGGCTAGCTCTCCTTTAAATTCCTTGATCTTTGTCTGAATACTTCTATTATTTGTTTTAATAAGTTTTTCTAAGGTTTGTAACTTATCAGTCAAAATGCATTATTTTCTTCAGTAACTTTTTCTAATTCCTGTATCTTGGCACTAATATTAATCAACATTTTTAGGGATAAAACAAGAATTACCAAACCAATAATGATTATAATTGACTTTTTGTAAATCCCAGATAAACTAATTATCCCCTCATTTAATTGTTCCACTTTTAAGTTATTGATTGTTGAATCATAGAGAGATCTAACTCCTGCCACCATAATAATGTTTCCCATTTTTAACATAAGAAAAAAAAAACCTCTCTCTCTCTTTTTCTCTTTCTCTCTCTTTTTAAAAAACCTATTTCCCCCTTTTAAGAATTACAAGTTGTCTCCCCAAATCTGCTGCTGCTGATGGCGAAGTGTAAGGCTGGCTGTTACTATGTAGCACGTCTGGGTGGAGAACACCTACATGGCACAGCCTGGCTGAAGACAGCTGCCACTGACCATTTGCCAGCAGCCTGAGGAGGGGTCCAGGGAAAGCCACAACCCTTGAGCCAGCCATCTCAAAGACGCAGGGGGTTGTGTGAAAGGGGCACCTGTGGCAGGCCGGAAGTGAAAGCACAGAATGGCCCGAAGGCCGAGCTCACTGTTGATGTGGGGCTAACTCCAGCGGTGTTTGGAGCCCAGGCATCTGTGGAGTTTGGGGCTTGTAGAGATTGCTGTAGAGAGGTTGCAACAGAAAAACCCCAGACTCACTCAGAGGGCTTGGGGAAGAAAATGAGGGTGCTGCTCCTGTAGGGGGTGGGTAGCTGCAAAGCCACGGGCAAGCGGCTAGCTTGTGAATTTGTGCCCCAAAATTTGGATGCCAGATGAAGCATTTATCTAACTAATCTTTTTTTTTTTTAATTGGTTTTTCGAGACAGGGTTTCTCTGTGGCTTTGGAGCCTATCCTGGAACTAGCTCTGTAGACCAGGCTGGTCTCGAACTCACAGAGATCCGCCTGCCTCTGCCTCCCAAGTGCTGGGATTAAAGGCGTGTGCCACCATCGCCCGGCAATCTAACTAATCTTTAACAATAAAAAATCAGGAGTCAGCTGGGCAGTGGTGGCACATGCCTTTAATCCTAGCACTTGGTGTTGTTCCTTTGGAAACTACAACTCCCAGACTCCTCCTGGACTATGGATACCTGTGCGCACACCTGCGCACAGATATGGGACATCCTTCCCAGATACCCTTGCGCTCCCCGTTAAAAAGGTAGGGCCACACGAGGCTCTCTCTCGTTCGCCTTTCCTTGTGTGGTGTGTCCTGCACGCCTCCCCGTCCTTTTGTGTTCCCCTCCCCCATTAAAGTGGACCCACGTGGGAGCCGCCGTGTCGTGTCTGTTCCACCGTGTGTGTCTGTCCTCTGCCCCGTGTTTTAAGAAGAACAACCCTGCTTTTTTTTTTTTTTTTTTTTTTAAGAAGAACACTTGGGAGGCAGGGGCAAGTGAATTTCTGGGTCTTTGAGTTCAAGGCCAGCCTGGTCTAGCTAGGACTGTTATACAGAGAAACTGTGTCTCAAAAAATCAAAAACCCAAGAATAAATAAATAAATCTGTAGTCAAATATTGGAGTCAAAATGAAAATATCAGAGAAGCAGGGAGCAGCCGCCAGTCCTACCTCTACTGTTCCTCTATTCAAAAAGGCCAAATTCGCTTTCAGAATTTGTCTAGGGGTTTTCCTGGTGACTGTCTGCGGGCAGGTGATCCTGCCTTCAACAGTTGGAATGTTAGGTATTTCCTTTGGATGGTCTGTTCCTGGGTGGTGCCCAGGTAATCTCAGTTTCTGGTCCTTCCCAGCAACCAAGTATTACCTTAGGGTAAACTACTGAGACTCAAGGCTTCATTTAGCTTATCAGGCTAGGCCCAACACAGGCAGGTGACAGTGGTTGGAAGAACTTCCTTTGGGTGGTCTGTTTCTCCTTTCTCCTACAAGGCCTACACCAACAATTTACATCTCAGCATTTGGGAGGTGGAGAGCAAGAGAAGCAGGAGTTTAAAGTCACCTCAGCCAGTTTGAGGTTAGTTTGGGATAAATGAGACCTTGTGTGCCCACCCACCTTCCCAACTATTCACTTCAAAACACAGCCAGAGCCAATTAACTGTCAGGGCGTTGTGTCAGATTGCGACCCCCTAGGGAGACCACCAAAAATCAGAGAGACCGGACTGCAATTAGGAAAACTCATCTCCAACATCCTGTTGGAGCGAGGTAGAGAGGAGTTAAAAGATTCCTTCGCGTGTGTGTGTGTGTGTGTGTGTGTGTTGTTCTTTGTTTTCAGACAAGGTTATTCCCCTGTCTTTATCACCAGGTGTGTCCTTGCTAGTCTGTGTTTCTAATTTTAAAACATTCTGCTACGAAATTCTTGTCCCTTTGAGAATAAGGGGTGAGGGTCTCACAAGAGAAAAAGGATCCTAGTTAAATTTTTTTCCACAGGAGGCAGGCACGGAGGGCAGAGGTTAGACAGGAGGCAGGCTAGCCCTATGGATGTCTCAAAGAAATGTTTTTACGGGCAGCAGACAGCCCTCCTGGCCATCGAACCTGCTCCTAGCAGGCCTAAAGCCACCTGCAGGAGCCTGAGGTAGCACACAGGAGCCACTCTTCTGTCAGACCTGATGGCATCTTCCTCCTTCCCTTCCATTGCACATTTTAGAATAGGGGAGCAAGTGGTGGCCAGAAGGTTACATAAGGTCTATGAATGCCAGCTTTTAGCAGGCCGAGCCAGCATTGTGTTCCAGGGCTGCACTTGAGTGGCTGGGACTAAACCTTGACTACCGGCCTGGCCCTCGAGCATTTCCGCCAGACTCTGAGAAGGCCTCGGCTTGCGACTGCGACTGCGCGCCCCATAATTAACCGCGCGGTTGTGACCTGGTTGCAGCCTTGCCTCGTTCACTTTCCCAGGCTTCTCGGTTGCGGCTCTGCCTCAGAGTGGAAGCACAGGGCAGGAAAAGAATGGGCTGGAAAGAACCGGAAAGGGCCGGGAGGGGCCCAGCCTTGGCGAGAGAGGCGGCACCGTCCGCACCCGCGCCTGCGCGCGGTGGTCACGTGCCGGGGAGGGGGGGCCTTTGCGGCGGTAGGAGAGACTCCACCGACCGAGAGCGGGTTTGCAACAGAGCGATCTGTGGTGGCAGAGCTAGCATGGCCGCGCTTTATGGCGGCGTGGAAGGGTGAGCGCTGGACGGGCAGAGCCGTCTGTCAGGGAGCGGGTCAGGGGGCGGCGGCCTGCTCCACACCCGGTACCTTTGTATTCCACTGCGCGACCACGCCCCTCCCGGCTGCCACCTCCGCTCCGTCTCAGGGCTCTCGTCTAAACCTGGGAGACTTGTGCAGAGCTGGGGTCAGGTGGGAAGTTGTCGGTCGCGGGTGATCGTGGGGAAGAGGCGGAAGCCCAGACTGAGATTTATACCCAAGGGAACCCGGGAGTTGAGCAGCTGCCACCAGAACACTGCCTTGTCCTAGTGACCGAGACCGTCCACTGCTGTCAGTCCCGAAGGCCCTTGGTTACCTTATTCTCCTGTTCAGAACCTGGTCTGTTGGACTTTGGGAGGTAGCTCTGCCGGGCATAGCTTTGGGTGAGAAGTGTGCCCGCTTTGGGCCTCAGTTGCCACATGTGTAAAGCAAAGACAAGGGAGAGCAAGATGGTGGTTTGCCCTGGCCCCTGCTCGTGACAAGCAATTTGTGTATCAGGGTGTGTCAAACCAGGATGTGCCAGGAGGAGGGTCTGCCGTCCTAGCAGCTCACTGCTGACTTACCCTGAAGTCTCTCTGGATTGCTAAGGTGGATGGATGTCTTCTGGCTGTGTGTGTGTGTGTGACACATTAAAAACAAACAAGGAAAAACCCTCAGCACATTGTAGGAGTTTGCACCTAACCTTGTTATAGTCATCTGGAAGGTAGAGCTTAATTTTCCCTAACTTGTCAAGGGGTGATTTTGGATTCTTAGTCTGCTGTCTCATGCATTAATATCCCCTCAGAACTTGATGTCCTCTTTAGTTGAATCATCGAGTCTTGACTGTTACATTTTAAAAAGTGCTGGTCAGTAGGGCATTGCCCTTTCAAATGTCACTCTTCCTCCATACCACTTACCCCACGAATTTAACTCCAAAGGGTTTAGTTGCTGAAGTCTGTATGAATTTCTCCCTGCCTGGTGACCATTTCTTATAAGTGTCTTAAAGACCTGGTGGCAGGAGAAGGGTTTCTAAAGTGGCTCTTGGCCGTTGTGAGGAGCAGAGGCCTGCTTTTCTCCTCTCATGCATTTCCCATATGTCGCCTTGGCCAGGTTAGGAAGATAGGAAATCACTCTGGAGCTTCACCTAGTGGTGCTCACAATGAGAGGCAGACATGAAATGATACACTCTTAATTCAGAGCAGCCCTTGCTAGCTAGGGCTTATCAGTGTGTCTTGGAGAAGCCCACATCAGACAAGTTGTAAGGTCTAAGTGATGAGTAAGTGGTATCCTGCAGGGGAAGTAAGACCTGCCAGAGAAACGTGAGAAAGGCCACATTTCCCTTTCCAGAGTGCAGTAGACACTGAACAAGTAGGTTTGGGGACAGAGGTTGAGTTTGCTGAAGCTGTCTCTACTCTAGACTCTTAAGAGGCTACTGTGCAAGCTTGGCTCTCTCTGTCTGCAGTTTTAGCAGGACTGAGCCCTCCCACTTGTGTTTTATAGGGGAGGCACACGGTCCAAAGTCCTTTTACTTTCCGAGAATGGGCAGATCCTGTCAGAAGCAGATGGACTGAGCACAAACCACTGGGTAAACCGCCATCTTGAGGGGACCAGAGGGCTTGGCTCTTATCTATTGTGCTGTAACTCCTGTTGAGGTGGTGGCTGGGCCCCATAGTAGCTGGTAAGGGCAGCACAGGTCCTGCAAGCCTTTTTAACTCCTCCTTCCCTGTGGGGGCCAGCTGATTGGCACAGACAAGTGTGTGGAGAGGATCAACGAGATGGTGAACATGGCCAAACAGAAGGCTGGAGTGGATCCTCTGGTCCCCCTTCGAAGCCTGGTGAGTTGGCTGGAGCAGGGGCCATTAGCAGTGCTGACGCAGGTGGCCAGTGGGATTCTAGAGCCTGGTGAGAGGGAAAGGTCGCCAGGGCCAGGGCCCTCGATCCTGCCCATTCTTGTGGCTTCAGTGATCATCTGTAAGCTGAGAATGTTTTTTTAAGAGCATGGGGCTCTAGATATCCATTGGTGCCTTGATTTGAATCTCAGCTCTGCCACTCAGTATAGTGTCCCTTAAGTCAGTTACTTTCTCTCAGCCTCGTTTCCTCATTTTGCAAATACATTTACTAGGACTTTTCTGGGAAAGTGAGATAATGTGATTTATTCCAAAATGGTCAGCTCCCTGTAGTCTAGAGGGCTCTTTAAATGTTAGCTCTTCTTCCTCCCAGGTTGCTGTGACTCTGGCTACTTCCCAGATATGCAAGGGAGATGTGCAGGCACAGCCAGACCCCATGTATGTCAAGCCAAGCTGCTTTCTCCATATCCCCTCACCTTGCTCCTTTGCCTGTGTCTTCCTTTCCTCCACCCTTTCCTAGGCCAGGCTGTTCCTGCAGGCATGACCTTCTAAGGGTTTGCTGTGGGTGGAGGGGCTAGATCGGATGAGCACGGTATGGCTAGCTGGGTGTTAGAAGGAGAAGGGTTAAGAAAAATCTGCTCAGCGTGTTCCTCTCTCTTGTGGCCTAGGGCCTGTCCCTGAGTGGTGGGGAGCAGGAGGATGCAGTGAGGCTCCTGATAGAGGAGTTGAGGGGCCGATTTCCCTACTTGAGTGAAAGTTACATAATCACCACTGATGCAGCGGGTTCCATCGCCACAGCTACACCGGATGGTGAGAACGTGAAGGAGGCGTGGGAGCTGAGAATGAGCTTTCTTATGGGGGAAGCTCTTTACTTTTAACTAGCAAAACTTCTCTTACAGATATCTGCAAGGCAGCCTCTATTATTATCTCCCAACTGTCCTTTCCTGAGCATATTATACCCTTGCTAGACCAGGGACCAGAGATAGAGGAGGAAGGAGGGCAGGTTAAGTGTCTGGGTAGGAAGTGGAATCTTTGGGTGGGGGACAGGAGCTGGTGGTACTGAGGAGAAAGTGTGGGACTCTGGGTATGGTAGTGTGCTGGTATATAACTGAGTCTCACAAGGCATGCCAGTGAACACCCTTTACACCAGCTCTCAGGAGACAGAAGCAGGCAGATCACTGTAAGTTCAAGGCCAGCCTGTTCTACATAAAAAATCCTAAGTCAGCCAGGGTCACCTTATGAGACCATCTCAAAAATGAAACGGGCCTAGGCTCTGATTTGATAGCTCTCCCATCTTTGAGAAGTTGTGGAAGGGTTTCACTTTTGTAGAAGTGGGAGTGGCTGCCTGTATGATTTAGGGTGCTGATCGTCACTGTAAGAACAGGTCTGCTGTAGTGTCTGGCATTGGGTACTCAATAAAGCCAAGATATTTGAAGTCTGGTTGGCAGGGAGCCATGTTCCCTTGAAGCGATGTAGACTTGTATTCTTCCTCCATCCCCTGGACAGGAAGCAGGTGGGCTGCTTGCTCTGGGAGGTTGGGTGGTGATCCTTCACTGTAGGGCTTGTTTCTGTCCTATCTTTTGCAGTGGGAAGCTGCTGCTCTGTGCGGGCCCTTGTCCACACTGAGCTCCCATGACTTCTCCCCAGGTGGGATCGTGCTCATCGCGGGAACAGGCTCCAACTGCAGGCTTATCAACCCCGATGGCTCTGAGAGTGGCTGCGGTGGCTGGGGTCATATGATGGGAGACGAAGGCTCGGGTGAGCATAGGGCCTGGACATACCCCTTCCTGCGACTCCTCTCCCCTTTCCTGCCCTCTTGGTCCCCAAACCTAAGCATGTATCCCTAAATAGCTCCTAAACGTGTTTCTGAGTACAGGATAGTGTTGGGAGAATCCCAGAATCACCATCTTTCTCTTTAGTAGCCTCTCATACCCAAGGTTCAGTTTATGGCATGGTGGTGCAGCCTACTTCTGTTGACTTTTGGAGACCTAAGAGAAGGATTCAAACTGAAGGTTAAGGCCATAGGTGTCCAGAGACTCTCTGCCAGTGGGAAAGGGATCTGGACAGGACATACTTCCCACCGACACTACTTTTGGGGCAGCGTGTATATATCTCTTGGGTGGCTTTTGGGTCCAGCTCGTGCTGTGACTGCAGCTGTGTGTGACAGCTTACCACCCTTGTCTTTGAATGGGTGCCAGTGTGACAGGTGTACTCAGTCTTCCTACCAGCTTTCCCTGGCCTGGGTCTGTCAGGTAGTTTGATTAAGCCTCCCTCCCTACTGGGAACCACTGACTAATCTTGGGCTTGAGAGTCCTTCTTGGTGAGGAGATGGCCAGTGACTGGCAGCTGTCTTCTTTCCCTCTGCTCCCGGAAGCCTACTGGATTGCACACCAAGCTGTGAAAATCGTGTTTGACTCCATTGACAACCTGGAGGCAGCTCCTCATGATATTGGCTATGTCAAGCAGGCCATGTTCAACTATTTCCAGGTACTGCCTACCCCACAGTCATGTGCACCTAATGTAGGACACTGAGGAACCCACGGGAGAAGCCGCAGAAGGGGATGGGGTTTCCAGGTGGACCAGGACAGCATGGTGGGAAAGTGGTGGATAAGGACAGGATTCAGAGTAGTGTGGCATGTGTTCAGACCAGTGTGGCTGCAGTTCCTTGCAAACAGAGACTGCACTTTTGTTTCCCAGCTGCTCAGACCTGAATAATCACACAGAAACTATATAATTATAACACTGTTTGGCCTATGGCTCAGGCATATTCCTAGCTAGCTCTTACATATTAAATTAACCACTTTCTATTAATCTGTATATTACCACGAGGCTGTGGCTTACTGGTCATGTTCTGGCATCTTTCTCCTGTGACTACTTGGCATCCCCTTGACTCTGCCTACTCTATCTCTATTTGGATTTCCCACCTGACTTTACTCTAAGCCATTGGCCGAAATAGCTTTATTTATCAACCAATAAAAGCAACACATATACAGAAGGACATCCCACATCATTTCCTCTTAGGAATTTTAGCATTTTTGCAAACATTTAAAGCCAAATGAGACAAGTGTATAAAACACTTAGTAATGTTTTCGTGGTTGCTCACATTTATCCCACTCCCACTAAAATGTACTCTGGAGAATCTCTGCATACTTGGGGACTCAAAGGGGTGACCTGTTAGGTTGTCGGTAGTGGAAGACAGTTTGGGCAATGAATTCCTTGGTTGCAGTACGTCTCAGAATCTTTGGTTTGCTACTGTGTGTAGGACTATAAGGGACTGATCTTTAACTAAAATAGTCTTTTCAAGAGTTTTTCAGTGATTTTGATCTTGAGGAAAACAAAATTACTCAAATGATAAATCTCAAATTCCTCTAATTTTTAAAGCTTATAAAAAAGTTCCAGAATATTTTGGTCATTCTAATAGAGACACTGGGAAAGCCACTCTGGGTGACAGACTATGAGTTTTGTGTTTATGACTGTGTCTCCTCTTGTATTCCTCAGGTGCCAGATCGGCTAGGAATCCTCACCCATTTGTATAGGGATTTTGATAAATCCAGGTTTGCTGGGTTTTGCCAGAAAATTGCAGAAGGTACTGCAAATGCCAGCTTGTTTGTAGCTTGGTTATCCAAAAGCATGTCTAATGGTGGGTCATGCATGTTTAAGGCTGGCCTATGTACTGGTGGCTGTCTCTACAAGTAACTTGGAGTCTGTAGTTCAACTTGCTTGGTGGTTAATAGGGTGAAGGTGGACCAGACAGCACTGGATTGCCTGTTTATCTCCCGGGTGGCCATGTGACTGCTACAATCTGAAGACCTTGGTTTGAGAACTTGAAGTAGTACTGACTGTTGGCAGGGATTGGAAAGTTCAGGCAGCTTGTGTTGGCTTTGGGAAAAGTCTGCATGTCACACATTGCCTTTTTCACTGTGAGGTCTGCTCCTCTAAGGTGCTTCCTTAGTACCAGGACACCCTACTTGTGTTATCTCAGGACTAAGGCTCAAAACATCAGCCAGAATGGGACTAACCATCAGCACACTGCTGAAAGTGCTGGTTACCAACAGGAGTATCACTGGTCTTCTCAGATAGGGTCCCTTGTCCACAGGGCTTATAGACTCACAGGAACAGACACAGTAATGTAGTTTAATAGTTCACTGGAGTCTGGTCCTACTGCACTGGTGGGGTGGAGGAGGCTCTTCTCAAAGCTTAGTAAGCTGCTTCCAGTAGGACACTGGGAGGTATCTGGAATGGTGGGAAGAAGCTTGCTTTACCAATGTGGGCATCCATCCTAACATAGTCTTGGCCTGAGCTTGCTGCCTTATCTAATGGAGTGGCTAGAGTAGCCTGCTTCCTGTATTCTCCAGCCTTTTTCTCCCTGCCTCAGGCGCACAGCAGGGGGATCCCCTTTCTCGGTACATCTTCAGGAAGGCTGGGGAGATGCTGGGCAGACACATCGTAGCAGTTTTGCCAGAGATTGACCCGGTGAGTTGAGGCAAGACACAATGGTGGGTGGCAGCTGGACAGGGTCTGACCCTTGGCCTGGGGTGGTAAGACTGCTCCATCATAGTCTTTTTGCTTTGATGCCTCTGAATATGTAGACTGGTTCATGTGGTGCTGTCCTCCATTTGACCATTCCTTTCCTCTTCTCTGCCTCACTTTCGTGACTTCTGTTTTCCTCCCCCGTCCCCCTTTTTTGCTTGAGTCCATGTTCAGTTTCCCTACCAGAGGGAGAGTGTCTTGGACAGAAGCTGGTCTGAGGAAATATCCCTGAGGCTCTGGCAAGGTTTAGGGTTATAGTCTGCCTGCAATGTTCCATTTTCTGCCTTCTCAGGTCTTGTTCCAAGGGAAGCTTGGCCTCCCCATTGTGTGTGTGGGCTCAGTGTGGAAGAGCTGGGAGCTGCTGAAGGAAGGTGAGTCTGGGTGGGCAGGTGTGGATGAAGACAAAGGGTACAGCTGGAAAGGAGGGTGAAGTTGGGTCCTTTATTCTCATCTGGCTCCCATTCTTTTCTCCTGGGGTGTGTGCTTGCTAATAAACCTGTTCTCTACTGTATAGCTCAAGCTCTTGAGGTGGCAAAAAGATGTTTTATTCCCAATGATATATTTAATCACTTTTAAAGATTTATTTACTTTTATGTTTTGTGGGTATTTTTGCTAGTATGTATGTCTGTGCACCATGGGTGTGCAGTGCCCAAGGAGGGTAGAAGAACTGGAGTTACAGGTATTGTGAGCCACCATGTGGGTGCTAGGTACTGAACCCAGGTTCTCTGAAGAGCAGCAAATACCCTTAACCACTGAGCCATCTCTCCAGCCCCATAGGGCTTAGACCAGTGTATGATAACATGTGGTAGCACCCTTAGATACCATTCTGGCCATAAGGACTTTAGCATGGCAGCCTCAGTTCAGCCAGTTTCAGGGTTTCATTAGATTCTGAAACAGCTCAAGGAGCCCTACTAGATTCTGGCACCAAGAAGTTGTGGGTATTGTTGCATACTCTGTAGTTGAGGAATATGGGTTCCTTGGGCTGCTAGTTCCAGGACCCACAGCATCATGGTGCCTCTGTGTTAGGAATGTGGTCTCTAGCATCTCCACTGAAGATTCAGTTTTTGTTCTCTTCTGTGTTTTCTTCCAGGCTTTCTCCTGGCGCTGACCCAGGGCCGAGAGCTGCAGGCTCAGAACTCCTTTTCCAGCTTCACCCTGATGAAGCTACGATACTCTTCTGCACTGGGGGGTGCCAGCCTGGGAGCCAGGCACATTGGATACCACCTTCCCATGGACTACAGTATCAATGCCGTTGCCTTCTATTCCCATACCTTCTAGGGGCTGTACCTCCTCGCCATCCAGCTGACACTGAATGTTAGAAGGGAGATTTTTCTTTGTTAAAAACACATGGAATCAAATAAATGCACTTTACCCCCTCCCCAGTAGGATGCTCTGTATCACGTTCAGCATATGCTGTTATGCCCTCAACACTTCCAGCAGGTTCCTAGCAGATTCAGATACTTGCTGGTTTATGTGCATCCACCAGGCTTTTAAGCATATGATGGCCCTGCACCTCCCATTTCCACACCACATACTTTTGACTGCCAGGAGCTGGGACCCAAGTTCCTCCTGGCAGAATTACAATGCCTTATGATGGAACTAATCTGTCTCCATGCCTACTTCCTGGGGAATGACCCAAGATCCATCACACCCTCTCCCAAGGTTCCCAGTAGGACGTGGAGGAACAGTACGATTCTAGTCTCAATTTTTATTTAACTTTGGATTTGGTAGCTGTAGGCACACAGGGCATTTTATTGTTTTTTAGTCTGAATAAATCCCTATAGGCCCCTCCCTATAGGTCAAGTAAGTACTGCTTAACTCAGTGGCCTGCCTGCTTCTCACTGCTGCTCACCTGGCTGTGGTTACAGTGGTGCACTTCCCTCTCAGACCTTTGTAGGAAGGCTGCTGCTGCTGCCAGCCCTGTGGGGAAGGTCTTTCTCCTGAAGCTAATCCTTCCAGGAAGATACTCTTGCTCAGAGACACCGCTGTCATTCCCAGTACCCGTTGGCACCTAAGATTAACCAGGTCTGGATGTGCAACAATGCTAGTGTTTAACCTCTGGGTTCTATTTCCCCTCTCTCTAACTCCTGCACAGTACAACTGTCAATACACATGAAAGGAGGGAGCCAGGTTTAGCCAGGAAGGTGCTTCCTCAGCAAGTGCATTTATTCTCATTTGTTGAGTTTTTATACAGATGTCATTTGATTTACAAAGCAAAAATTTTAAGTACCCCCCCCATTTTTGGTGTTTTTAGGAAAACTTTTTAGGGTTTTGTTGTTAATTTTATGTTTGGGTGTTCTACCTGCATTTGTGTACACAGTGTGTGCCTGCAGGGACCAGGAAAAAAAAAATCAGATCCTGTCTCTGACTGGAGTTTCAGATGGTTGTAAGCTTCAATGTGGGCACTGGGAATTGAACCAGGAGAAGTCATGCTCTCTCTTAACTGCTGAGCCACCTCTCCAGCTTGTTTTTAGATTTGAAAAGCCCTGTGAGCAACAAGCTTTTAAACATTTGCAACAGGGACAAGGGTCCAGAGTCTGGGCCTAGGTTTACTTGGAGGTGCTAGGCAGCCTGGGCATCATCAGGCTGCTTTGCTCCACTGGCTGCTCCATCACTCTGGCCCTCCCTCCTATGTACATCACCATCACACAGGAGTCCAGCAGAGTTAGTACAACTCTAATACCCATGGACATGACTAGAAAGCTGCAGTCTTCAGCATTGATTCTGAGTGAAACACTATGTAGTTTCATTCCCTGTCCACTTGTGCTCGTTATGAAATGGGCCTCAGATGCTTCAAAGGTTCTGAGCTGCAGTAGACAGCACAATGTTTTGCGGAAGGTTGAGGATCATAGGAATCTGCAGTGGCCGAGGCTCCTACGGCACACAGAGGACTTGCCAAAGTGGAGGTGGAGAGCCAATGGAGCTGAGGAGGCTAAAACCCAACCTTAAGGCGCTCTCTGACAAAGTGCAGCGTACTCAATAGGAAACTGCTCAACACTGAAAAAACATGTTAAAAAAAGTGCCAAAT
Organism: Microtus ochrogaster; assembly: GCF_000317375.1. Classification (NCBI taxonomy): domain Eukaryota; kingdom Metazoa; phylum Chordata; class Mammalia; order Rodentia; family Cricetidae; genus Microtus; species Microtus ochrogaster. The sequence continues at coordinate 173,318 of NW_004949160.1, forward strand.
TAAGAGACCATATTCTGTTTGAGTCCATTGACATGAAATGTCCAGAAAAGGTGTATTATCCACACCAGGGTCTGGGGACCAGCGTATGAAAGCTTACTGGGAGAAGTGAATATGGTGGTTGCTCCAGCACTAAAAGTTCCTAAACTCAGTGACTTGGACACAACCCAGTGAGTTCCTGATTTGTATAATAGGCATTACTAGTGAACTACCCCAGCTCAAAGCTGTTTTAGGGGTCTTGTTTCCACTTTTCAAGCACTAGTTTATTAACTTTTATAGACAGTCTCATGTAGACCCGGGTAGTCTGAACTTGCCTCAAACTAGAGATTTACCTGCCTCTGCCTCTTTCCATGTCCTGGGATTAAAGATGAGTACCACTCACAACCTGCTGTTAAATATTTTTGAAGGTTCACAATTGGCAGGACAAAATTCTCTTTTTATATGTTGATAGAGTGAAACATGATACCACTTTACAGGAAAGACATTTTATAGTCAAGGGATGTAGTTTAGTGTTGGAACACTTCCCCAGCCATGCACGAAATCTTCCACTTTACCCTTGCACCAAAAAACAATTTAGTAACAGTACAATATTAAGATATTTAGGACAGCCAGGTGGTCCACACCTATAATCTTAGCACTGGAGAGGCTGAGGCAGGAGGAACAGAGGTTCAAGTCTAGTCTGGACCACAGAGCAAGATTATAATTCAAAATGCTTTTAGTATCCCAGGGGTAAGGACAGCCTCAATAACAGGATGCTGCCTAGCTGTGAGGTCCTGAGTTTGATCTTAAGAACCAAAAAAAAAAAAAAAAAAAAAATCTTTATAGTATTAAGTAACCTGGAATTTTTATTGTTTATTCATTTTAAAGAAAAGGTATAAGGTAAATTTGGGAGGAAAGTTCATCAAATCTTCCATTTAAATTATACTTTTAGCAACAAAAATGTAGGAAGGCTTTTACATTAAAAAAAAAAAAAAGCATATCTGTCCTTTGGTCCTTTCAATTTCCTCCTGTTCCCCAAGAACAGGAGAAGTGTGGCTCTTAAGCTTGACATCTTGAAGAGAGCAGTGTGTCTTATGTTCTAGTCCCAACTCCCAGGAAATGGAAATTTCTGGGGTCCAGCAGTGTGTTGGATGATGACGGCAGGGTAGTATGCAGTCTAATGTTTGCCTGGGCAGATTCCTTCTCTGTTCCCATCACCACCAGCAGCTTCTTGTGGGAGACTAAACATAGGAAGTCTAGAAGATGTCTAAGTCTGGTGACTTCGGAGGCGCTCACATCCACTGCACTGAGCCATCCTAGGGGACAACGAGTCTCATGGCAATTGTGAATGAACAGGTCACTCAGGGTCTGTTTCACACACCAGCATCCTTTCTACTCTTCCTACTTGACAAAACTAGTGCCTCCCATTCCTGTTCTCTAAGATGAGAGTGGCTGGGATAACCTTTTCCAAGAAGTGGGTACTTCCAACTTCTAGTCAAATTTGTCAGACCTGTAAGTTCCTATCCTTGACATTCTATAAACCTAGACTAATAGCATGCAATACCAATACTCTTACTGCAGAGGCCTGTCCCCTCTAGCAACAGGACACAAACTCAGGAAGCCAGCCAGTCACACGCTCATCTACCATATCCCCAATCAAGAGGTTCACTCTGGCTGCCCCGCTTTCCTGGCTCATTGAAGGTGCCAGCTGGCAGAGCTCTTTACTTGCATCTTAGTCTCTCTAAAGTCAAAATAAACCCTTAACATAACAATAATATAGAAAATGCCTAATAGTTCACTAAAAACATTTATTTTAAAGCCATGGTTAGCCTTACACTCTTAGTGAAGCAATCATAGTTCTTGTGACTTTGGAAATACAAATGCTACCAAGACCTAGCCTCTCACAGGTCGGGAATGCAGCTTGGTGTAGTGCTTGCATAGCACATGTGAAAACCTGGGTTCAATAAAAAAAGATCAATCTTTAGACTATATTCTAGTTTGCTTATATGATAACCTAAAGTCAGGTACACTATAGACAGAAACTAGCCCCAGACCCTTAGATACAGTACCTAGGTTTTGCCTACCTCTACAATATCTTATGCAGTTCCTTATCCCTCCCCCAACAAAAGAAAAAAGTTATAGAGTCAAATAATCACAATTAGAACTTAGTCACTAATAAAAGAAGACTGGGGCCAGCCAGACCAGCAACTATTAAGTACATTTTCTATTGCTGCATAGATTCCCAAAGGGGGAACCTATGAAACCCCAAAAGTCTTCTGCTAAGTTGGCAAACTAAGGCTGAGCCTGTAGTCTGGGGCACAATTATGCTACCTCACAACATTGGATGAAAGAAGAGTTGGGCCATAGGAATAAGTCATTCCACATGTACTAAGCTCAGCCTCATTGGCTGTACCCCAAGCCTGGAGTCGGCATGCTGCCTCTGAGGTAGACCCAACATACCAGCACTTGTTTCCAGGCATACACAACAGCATTCTAGAAGTATTAACCAAATGCACCCTCAACAAAAGAACAGAGACTGACATCCAAGTAAAAAGAGCCAGCAAAGTAGGAAGGAAGGTAGGCCTTTTAGACCACAACTAGCAGCTTGGCTTCCAAAGGGTAAAACTTTAGGATAGAACAAAACCTCCTCAGGCTTACACAGGCTTCCCAGCCAGGTACTCAGAGGAGGATGTACTATATGCAGATAGAGATTCTCAAGAATCTTCCTGCAATACTGATGCATTCTGAACTCCAAAAGCCTTGAGGAAACTGCGGCAGAATCTTTTTTATGCCCCACCCTTACCCTTCTTCTCCTTATTAGAAGTGGAAAGCCAAGCTAAAAGCTGGAGTCTTCCTAGAGGACTAGGAGTTCCTAGTCTCTTGAGGGAGAGGCTTTTGGAGTCAATGTGTGTCTGGCCATACAAGTTCCCTGAGCTAGTCACTATCATGTGGCCTAGGGAGAAGGCCACTGTCACAAGATGCCATCCTATGAGACTTTAATAGGAAAAACAGGGAAGTTTGTGTTTAACTGCTGGGGCTGTCTACAAGTCAACAAGGGAGGGTTGAGAACAGCTCAAGGGTAGGACTAACCTAGCACAAATGAGACCCTGGGTTCTATTCCTGGTACCAAGACAAAATGGAAAGCTGGAAAACCAGCTCATGAAAAAGGGAAATGTTTCAACTTTTCAGACCCCAGTTCTTTCCTCCCAATCTCTGCCCACAACCACATGCGAAGCTGACAGACTGGAAGCTACATGATCCTTCCAGAGCTAACGCACAGCACAGTGACAGTCACACACAAGCCACAGCAGTCTCAGGCCTTTCCAAATCCCTTGTCCTTGGAGTATGAACAGGAGAGGACACTTGTCCTTTCCCCCTCAACATTACCACCTTCGCCTCTACTCACAGCAGCAGCTCCCAGTGGAATTCAGTTCAACAGAAGATCAACCAAACCCTAGTGAGTTACAGGTAGAACTAAGGGTGCACCTAGCTAGGCCCATGAGGAAATGAAAAAAGTTAGTTTGTGGGAGCATTAATACCCATTAACAGCTCCAAGGAGCTCTGTTGTGTTCTCGGGCAGGACTCCTCAGTAGCTTAGTTTCTGGGAATCACTCTGTAAGGCAGGAGAAGCACCCAAACTGAGCTGAACAGCTTGCTAGTGTTTAGAAAAATGTATTTCCTTGAAAAAAAAATACAGAAATCTTTGAGGGAATTAAGACACTGTAAGAGTCAGATATTGATGGGACTAAGGAAAACAAAACCAAAACTGTCCAAGAAGATTCAAGATGCAATAGCCCAACAAAAGGTCCGTCTCAGACTGTGGCTAATAGTGTCTTTTAGAGCTGTGAGGGAAAGAGGCCAGGAGTAGCCCACATGAGAATCATGAAGGCAAAGCAACTCTATGTGACTTTTACCTGTAAACAATGAGCGACAGCAGCTACACACCTATGCTCAACACCAGGCCAGCAGCAACCAAATGACAGCCACCATCAAGCCCTGCTCTTCTGATGTACAACTTGCAACCATCCAGTTACATTCACCTAAGAACTTTCCAATCTATGTTTTCTTTAGCAGAGCAGAGCCAGGCTAGGAGACAAGGGCTCTATCTGCCATTTAGTTCACCACTTCATGGAAATGTCAGGGGTGGGAAAGCTGAGTGTTGCAACTGGTTTATATCTCCTGTTCTATTTTTCCCTCTTACCACTCAGCTGTAAATTCCTTACGCTCTCCAGATGCCCTGCTCCTGGTAGATACACAGCAGGGAAGATAGTTCTTAAATACTGCTTTCCTTGGTCAGCTTACTTTGCTTGAATGCAGACAGAACATTTCTAACGAGGGAAAAAACAACTGCAGTTCCTTAACTCCAAAGAGGTCTTCAAAAAATAAAATAAAATGGGAAACTTCTCTGAACAAGTCAGCAGAACAGAAGAGCCATGCTCAGAGGGCTTGGAGAGTAGTACCTCGCACATTCGTTACTCAGTCACAGTATCCAGTTAAACCACCTTCCCAACCCAACCCGCCCTGGCTGCACACCCTTGCCACCCCCCTTCAGCTCTGCCTTTTTGTGCATTGCTGGCCCCAGGTACGGGGACAAAACAAGTCCTGGAAGCTTCCAACAGTTCAGTACTTCACTCCTGGAATAAACTCCTTGGCATCTGGATTCAGGTTACTTTTGCTCTGAAATGAGAATCAAGAGAAAATATAACTCAAAGCAAGCTGTACTTTTATTACTTTTTTCATGATAAAAAATTAATTTAGCATACTAAATAATGAGTTTCACTATAGCATTTTATACATGTGCATTCCATAGACTCTGCTGATACCTGCCTCTTATCCCTCCCCATACTGATGGTCATCTTTCTGCTTTCACATCCTATTACACTTTAAAACTTATTTTCGGGCTAGGGATGAAGCTTATTGATAGAGTACTTGCCTAGCATGTACAAGGTTCAACTCTCTAGCCCTACAGAGAGATAAAAGTACAGGGAAGACTGGGAGGAAAATAACAAATCATTAAAACTTGTTTTTGAGTTCTGATACATGCTAAGCAAGTGTTCCACAACTGAGCCACACCACAGTATCCTTCTTGGTAAGCCTCAGGGAAGAAGGAAGAGTCTTAACAGCCCATGCTATCGCTGAATTGTTCTCAGAGGCTCCTGCCTCCTGTTTCCACTCCATTTCAAGATATTCCCCTGAATCTATGAATGACATTCATTCCAAAACAGCACTTCAAGCCACTGAACAGATTAACATGGTGAAAACAATATTCCATGAAGCCAGTTTAGATACTAGAACCTCTATTTTTCTCATTTTTCCATGCCCCTTGGTGTTCTTGTGAGTCTTGGCTCATTGCAAGCCACAGCTACTCACAAGATATGTGGGAACCACAGTGCTCGCAGAATTCCAGCCACATCAATAGAAGACAAGGAACTCACTTCTCTGACTTAACAGAAGTACAAACTGGCCTGTCAGGAGTGTGTTCCTCCTAATAGCAATAGTTTTCCTGGCAGAGCCATAGTACATTAGGTACAGATAGTGAAAGAGAAAGACTTCTAATCTTATCCCAGGGCAGAGAGCATCAGGGTAAATGAAGGCTGATGACTACAGTTTCACAGAACCTGAAGCCATTTAAGGGGTGAAGACATGTCAGCTGATAGGCCCCAGAGATGTGATGTAGGGTGTAGGGCCACACAGACATCTATGACTCCAAACATCATATTCCTTTCAGGATGTCACATGTAGAACTACTGAAGGCTCTTACCAAAATGTCCTCAGATTCATGACTGTCACTGACTGATAGTCCATTTAACTGCTGCTGTAAGTGTCCCACAGCCTGAGGCAAGTCTCGTGCTGGAATGAACCAGTCCTGGTCCTCTTCATCCAGCATCTCCTGGAAGCAGCGGTCCAAGAAGTCTTGCTCCTGCAGCTCTTCTTCCACCTACCAACAAAGGGGTAAGACTAAGAGGAACTATTCCAGAGGATGATCCCTCTGGAGTCCCCAGCACTTCTCTTCAGAGGTCCTCACTCAGAACCATGGCAGGAAAGCTAATGAGAAATGTTCCCAATTGGTTCATGTTTATAAATATTTGGTCCCTAGTTGGTGATGCTGTTCAGGGACATCACAGAACCTTTATGAGGTCGAGTCCTGAGGAAGAAAGTATGTCAGTGGGGGCAGGCTTTGAAATTTACGAATGTAGTCCATTTTATTTTTATTTTTTTCTCTCTGCTTCCAATTTGAGATAACATGTGCTCAGCCAGCTTCATTTCTACTGTCAAAGCTTGTCCGTTGTTCAACCCAGCCATGACGAACTGACTATATCTCCCTAGAACTGTGAGCTGAAATAAACCCTTTCCTCCATGAAATTGCTTTTGGTCATGGAATCTTACCACAGCAACAGAGAAGTAACTGATCTGATAACCATAAAAAATTAAAAACAAAATGGCAGAAACTTCAGGTCTTCATAAATCTTTTATGGGAAGTGTGTAACTGGCCTGAGATTAGGATACTGAAAACTAAATCAAAATCAGTATTAGCTCCTGATCCACTTTTCTAGTAATAAGAACTCCAAGGCAGAAAAATACTTGTAGAACCTTAGAGAGATACAGAAAACACTTTCTGGTACATTATTAAAAATATACATCACAATTCAGTGTCTCTTAAAACAAGAACAAAATATTTAAACTACTCCATACTTCCTCAACACTGTCACCAACTGATGTAAAAAGATCTAGGATTTTCCAGTCCTTTGCAGACAATGTTTACTTGGCAGATTTCAGTGAATTCATTGGCTACTCCACACTTGCCAAATCTCTTTCTCACTTCTTGCTGGGTAACAGGTTCATAGCTCATTACCTCCATAAGCTAAATCAAACAACAACAACAAAAAAATCACTCAACTGTGCCTCATATGTTCAGAAAAAGTTACTAATAGCAAGTTTTTGACTGTTTCTGTTGTTTTTAGACAGTTTCACATATCCCAGGCTGGCCTTGAACTCTCCATGTAGCTGAGGCTGGTCTTGAATCTCTGGTCCTCCTGCCTGTTCCTCCCAAGTGCTGGAATCACAGTCATGTTCCATTATCCAGCTAAAGAAGAGTATCTTAAATGTGTAATTGCCTAAACATTTTAAAATCTCATAAATTATACAGTTATGAAGCTCTTAAATAACTACAAAGTATTTCTAAGCCATTAAGATTTTATAGTTTTGTGTTTGAAATGTTTGGCATTTATTTTCTCTATCCAGTCTCTACTTCTCTCTGACAGGGCTGGACTAACTCAGTATGTATACAGCTCAGGCTAGTTGTGAACTCACATCAATCCCCTGCCTCGGTCTACCAAGTCTCAGGATCTCAGGTATAAGCCACTATACTCCTGCTCTCCATTCTCTTACATATTCCCTTGTTCAAGAATTTTACTATAGCTGCTTCTTTTAGGGCTTTGCCATGTGATCTATTTCTCTTATTATAGCAGTATTCTTTGTGTAATAGTTGGGAAATTAGCACAAAGAACATAAAAGAAAAAAGAAAAAAACAAACAAACAAAAGATCCCAAGTCTCAACTCTGAGGCATGAATAAGTATTGTCCCTGTTCTGACTTTAGCTATTAGACACCCATGGGGAAATGATAGGAACTTACAGAAAAAGAAAAACAAAAAACAAAACAAACCTCCAGTTAGAGAATATGTATGTAAAAGATCCCTAACACCCAACTAAGTGGTTTCATCTTCCCATATTCCATGTCATGCCTCACCAGCGGCAACACATCCTAAAAGTTACAAAAAATTGGTGTTTGTCCTCAACTTAGCACAAGTCTCTTTTCTCTTTAGTATTGAAATTTTCTGTGTATGAATATAAATCATTCACAAATATAACTAATGTGTTTCTTCTTCCAAGAAGTAGTTTCCTGAGTTATCCTTCCTTTAAAAAAATTTTTATTATTTTTAATGGGGGGGGGGTGAGTGCACATGTGTGCAGGCAAAGGAAAAGGCCAGAAGAAAGGTACTAGGTCTACTGGAGCTGGAGTTACAGATGGCCGTGGGCAACTAAGTCCTGCCCTCTACAAGAACAGCAAGCACTCAAAACTGTAGAACTGTCTCTTCAGCCCCTTGAGTTATACTTCCTGTTGTTGTTATCTGTCTGGATCAGGGTGTCAGGTATCTGTAGATAGGCTAAAACTTGATAGGTATCAGAATCTGCCCTTGAACTGTTCTTGTTGGCTCTAATTCCCAGTGCTGGGATTACACGTATGTACCACCATGTGCCACTACTTTCTGAAACCTCAAACAAGTGATATTTCCTTATTTATAGGTCTTAGTCTTTCCCCCCTCAATATGACATTTCAATCTGATTCTAAAAGCTTCATACTTGTTCAACTATTTATTTGAATAGACCCTTGAACTCCTGATCCCCTTGCTTCTTGTTATAAATGCTGGGATTATAGGCATGTACCACCATGACCATCTTTTCAGTGAACATTTTCACCCAAAAGAGCTCAATAAGGGGGCTGGGGAAATGGCTCAGCAGGTAAAGTGCTTTGGCACAAACCTGAGGACCTGAGTTTGGATTCCCAGCATTTATGTAAAAAGCTAGGTGTGGTGGTATGTACCTGTAATCCCAGTGTCCTGAGGCAGAGACGGAACTCTAAGGACTCACTGGCCAGCCAGTCTAGCCAATCACCAGCTTCAGATTCACTGAGAGACTGTTTCAAAAACTGAAGTGGAGGAACTGGAGAGATGGCTCAGCGGTTAAGAGCACTGCCTGCTCTTCCAAAGGTCCTGAGTTCAATTCCCAGCAACCACATGGTGGCTCACAACCATCTGTAGACAGAATACTGAGAATACTGTATACATAATAAATAAATAAATCTTTTAAAAAAAAAAACTGAAGTGGAGACTACTAGAGGAAGACACACAGCATTGGCATCTGACCTCCACATGCATAGGTGCATGTGAACGTGCATCTTCCAACCCACCCAATGACAATCAATACTAGGATTAGGGATTATAGCCTTAAAATGTTTTATTATGCTTATTTATTTATTGTTGGAGGGAGGTGCAATGTGTCACTGCACACATGTGAAGGTAGAGGACAACTTATGGGAGTTTGTTTTCTTCTTCTACCATGTGGGTCCTAGAGATTTAACTCAGGCTGTAAGTCAAGGCAGCAATTGCTTTTATCAACAGAGCCATTTCACAGGCAAGATGTTTTTCATACCATTCAGAAATTGTGGCTTGCCTGGAAACCTTGATATAGATCTTTTGTCTTATCAATTTTTAAAAATGCATCTTAAATCTTTATTTTTTTGTCTTAACAATTTTAGTATGTCTTTCCAGGATGAGATATACAAACAGCAACAAGGGCATGTCAGCAAGTGTTGTAGTAGTAGCCCCTACTTGACAACAGTAGCAGCAATGTCAGTGGAGGTAAGAGGGCAGGGAAGAACTCCACACAAGCAGCAGAGGCAATGAAGGACGGTGGGGTGGAAGGGAAGAGGGAAGCAGAGACTACAGGTCCTTGAGGGCTTGGGAGGATTTAGGAGCTATAATCCTGGCTAGCTCTGATTGTTGCTGCTTAAGAGCAGAGGATGGCACTAAGTCCTGAGGGTCAGGCCCTTGACTTAGAACCCAGAGCTATAGATTCTAACTTGAGCTATATGCCTCTGGCTACCAAGATCTGGAACCCCTGATTCTCTGAGTGTGTTAGGCCTTTATCAACCCTAGAAGAACCATCCTGTTCCTACAAGTACAGTAAAAGATTGCAGTAGCTCACGGGGACAGTGACCTTTGCTTACCTGTCTATTGAAATCCTCTTCATTCTCCATCCACATATATTCTGCAAATGGGTTTTCCTTTTCCTCATGTCCATTTAACCCTTGGTCCTCTTTGCATTTCACACTGGGTGATGTACCTGCTACACTGGATCCATTCATTATGGAGATTCTAAACAGATAAAAGAAGACGAAAAGTGAAGATAAGGACTAAGGAAATTTGAATCTAAAAATCCCGATCTTTCCAGAAGCTTCTTAAGTTGTAGGCCAATAATTTGAAATGAAAATGAACACTACTGTTAGTTTGTAAATGTTATGACATCAATCACATAGTTACCAATTATACAGATGTATAGCTCCTTAATAACTGAGTAGTGGGGCACAATGGTGTGGTGGTCTGGAAGAAAATGTTCCCCAAAGGGAGTGACACTATTAGGAGGTATGGTCTTGCTGGAAGATGTGTGCTACTGTGGAGGTGGGCTTTGAGGTCTCATATATACTCAAGCTACTTCCTGTTGCCTGCAAGTCAGGATGTATTAACTCGAAGCTCCAGCTCCAGCACTGTGTCTGCCTGCATGCTGCCATGCCCCACCATGATGATAATGGACTAAACCTCTGAAAATGTAAGCTATCCAACTAAACGTTTTCTTTTATAACAGTTACCACAGTCATGGTGTCTGAGAAGTCCCATTCCTCTCTCCCCAAACTGTGCCCACTCAGAGACTCTCCAAACAAAGGGAAGGCACCAAGAGGTCCACTTTCACATTCTTAGTGGCTACTACAGCTTTCTCCTCTAAAGTTGCCAGTTGCCTAAAGTGATCAGCTATTGACCACACTTGGGCACAAGCCCAGCTTGTGGCTGACACATCATTACCCCTCGTCTACAACCTATCTAGTTTCCCTGTTTTAGTTCGGGTGTACAGCTGCTCCAGCCTCCATCTCTGGAGAATCCACCACCAGGGAGTTGCATCTGTGAAGACACCTATTGGGCGGGGGTGGCAGGGTAGTCAGCGTCAGAAAACGTATTAGTAAGGGTGGAAGACAATCTTTTATTCATCTCTTCTTTCTCCAGTGTTGGGGACAGAACCCAGGGCCTTGCACACATTGGCAAGCATTCTTCCACAGAGCTGCACTCCAGCCCCAGACAGTCTCTTGTAATGCAGAGATGCTTTAGGCCTCAGAAACCACAGTCATCTTCTGCCCCTTTCTCCTCTTAAGGTCATAGAAACTAACACTTCTCTTCCCCTAGACAAGTATAGAACACAAAGATATATTCTGAGCTTTGCCTCTCTTTCTATATCAGGCTGGCCATAAACAAATCTGATCTTGTAGATTGATCATAAACCCCATTTCAGTAGAGGTCCTGCCCATAGCTGGGAGGACAAACTTGCACAGAGGCCAAGAAGAATCTGGATAGACAGGCCCTGCTGGGTTTCCCTAAACAGCTTTCTAGCATTAGACCACACCCTTTCTGTCTGGTCACACTGTTAGAGGGTCATCCTGTTTCAATCATGCTTTTATAATGAAGCCTTTATAACAAACCCAAAGAGGATTGGTTCGGAGCATTCTGCAGAGCTGAACACATGGAAGCTTGTAGAAAAGTGAATAAGGAGCCAGGCGGTGGTGGTGCACGCCTATAATCACAGCACTGGGAGGCAGAGGCAGGTGGATCTCTGTGAGTTTGAGGTCAGTCTGGTCTACAAGAGCTAGTTCCAGGACAGGCATCAAAACTACAGAGAAACCCTGTCTCGAGAAACTGGAAGAAAAAAAAGTGATTAAGAAATCATTCATGACCTGGGAGCAGGGACCCCAGCTCCACAGGGATGGGAATCCTACCTATCTTCATTTGGCTATCTATTTCTTTATTGTTGTCTTCAGTTTTGCAATAGGTGTCTCATTATGTATCTCTGGTTGGTCTGAAACTGGCTAGGTAGACCAGGCTGATCTCTAACTCACTGGATCGTTTGACTCCACCTCCCCAATTCTAGGATTGCAGGCATTTAACACCAAACACTGTGATATTTGTCTTCTACAAAATATCTTTTAGGGAGCTGGAGAGCTGGCTCAAAGGTTAAGAGCACTGACTGCTCTTCCGGAGATTCTGAGTTCAATTCTCAGCAACCACATAGTGGCTCACAACCATCTGGAATGAGATCTGGTGCCTTCTTCTGGCCTGCAGGCATGGAGGCTACACAATGTGTACATAATAAATAAATAAATCTTTAAAAAAAAAAACCCACATCTTTTAGACTAAGCTAGTCAACATCAGTATTTTCCTGAGTTGTGAGCAGACCAGTAAGCTAAACCCAAGGATGGGGGAATAGAAATCCCAACTGACAGTCAGTTGGTCATAGAAATTTCAAGTGGTGTCTGAAGCAAGGAAGCTGTGTGTTGGGACTGAGCTCTCAATCTGTGGGATCTGACATTACTTCTAGGTAGACAGTTCCAGAGTTAAACTGCCCAGCTGGTTTCTGCTGCAGAGCAGACTACTTTCTGGAGGGAGACACACACATACATTTTGAGATCATAGAAGTCATCTGTGCTGTAAACACACAGTAGTAGAAGCTGAGTTCATTTTCCTGTAGTATCATCAGGTTGTAGAACTAAACATAAATACTTCAAGAAAAGAAAAACACAGAAACAATTCTTGCAGTTCTCAGTGCTCACAGTACTGATCTGTACTTTACAATCAACCTGCAGCTTCCACTAAGTGCAAAGTTATTTTTTCAAACAGCAACAATCTATATAACTGTATAACACAACCATATAAATGTAGAGTGCTTAAAATCAAAGTACTATTACAGCTATATTCTGACTAACTAGACATAATCTATCCAACAATATTTAATTTTTTTTCAGAGCTGGAGAGTGAACCCAGGGTCAGTGTATGGTGGGTATATCCTACCAAAGAGCTACCACTCCGGCCCTCAACTGTAATTTAAGAAGTTTCACACAGCGAAATGGCCAGGGAGGGCACCTAAATGAGGAGTTAAGCCATCTTTCTGTGTTAGTATAAGAATCACACTATTGGGGAAGTGTGAACTGGTACCTTAATGTGCCCCTAACTTTGTTTAGTAGCTGGCTGGGAACAGAAGATTCTGCTGGAGATGGCATCTCCTTGGAAGGCACATAGATGTTTCAATGTGGGGAAGATACGTGGTGATGTGGGACCACTACCCCTAATATCACTGACTTCCAACCCAGTTTTATGTAACGTTCTATTCACAGCCCTTCCCCAGTTTACCACCCAAACACTTCAACATTGACCTGCTTCTGGCCATTCTACTTTGTCAGTTTGCATTGTTTAACACGACCCTTTCCAACACACCAAGGCAAATCCTTGTGAAAGTCTAACGTAGTGGAGATGAACAAAATATGTCCAGAGTTGTCAGAGATTAAAAAAAAAGTTCAGTTTCATAATAAGGATTAAGAATCACAATATCGCTGGGTGGTAGTGGTGCATGCCTTTAATCCTAGTACTTGGGAGGCAGAGGCAGGCAGATCTCTGTGAGTTTGAGGCCAGCATGATCTACAAGAGCTAGTTTTCAAGACAAGCTCCAAAGCTACAGGGAAACCCTATCTCGAAAAACCCAAAAAGAAAAAAAAAAAAAAGAATCAGAATATCTGCCATGACGTCAGTCATGCCATAGAGCTACCTGTGTGACAGGGAAGTGAGCCACTTCTGTGTGAGCTTGGAAGACCATCTTCCCACAATCATACTTTGCTAAGCACAGACCCAGCTAACAGCCTTCCTGCAACTTCACGAGAGACTCTCAGGCAGAGGCACAGGGCTAGGCTGCTCCCTGAGTCCTCACCCACACAGTAAATATCTGCTGCTTTGATTCCTAAGTAGCTATGCAGTAACAAGAAAGTATGAAGCAGGGCAGCCTGAGGAGTGCTTCAAGATTAGACCCTACTTAAGATTGATTTCACATCTTGTCTGCGTCTGTACTGCACTATGAAAATCCAAGAAAGATAAAGTTATTCTTCCTCTGCATCTGAAATATGCTAGTTTTTGATGTAGTCACAATATATCTGACCAACATCTTAGAAAAGGAAAGATTTATTTTGGCTCACAGTTTCAACCACTGCCAATTGACTCCACTGTTTTAGTCCTGCACCACAGAGGAAACATCAATGCAGAAGGGATGGTTGAAGAAAGCTGCTTACCTCATGGCATCCAAGAAACAGAGAGAAGCAAGTTAGGGACTATAGGGATTAACACCAATAACCTTTAGAGGCATACTTCTAGTGATTGACTTCCTCTAAGACCCAACAGCCCAATAATCAATAAACTCAACAATAGATTCACTGATGAAGTTAGTATCCTGGTGATATAACTACCTCAAGAGTGACACCAGTTGGAGACCAAGCCTTTTGGAAGACACATTACATTCAAACCATCAACATGAAGCATACTGAAAATGGCAACTGCCATTACAGATAAAACTGGAAAAGCACAGTAAATGCAGGGTGTGCAACCCTGTCCACAGGAAGCAAGGGCATGAAGGTTGCACAAGACCTGAATGCCCACAGTCAAGAGTTTAAAATAGGGGTCTCAGTTCCCAGCCACAATGTGCTACAGGACTGTTAATATATCTAGGGCAGTTTAAAAATACATGCTTTGTCAATTCAACACCCTGAACTTGTATAATTCCCAGATCAATATAGTTACACCCAAATCTGCTGTTCTCTGAACCAAATTTAGTGTATGCATATACACATATACACAAGCATACATCTACAATGTACTACAGAGTCAAACCCAGGCTTCTTACATGCCAGGCAAATGCTCTACTAACTGAGCAGTGTCCCTGGCTTTCAGGAGCTATAGCCTGAATCATGTCCCTGGTCACAATTTCTCTGTGAAGAATATTTAGGACTTTTGAATGGGTTACTATTAACAAAGTATACTAAAGAGTAATGAAAGTGATTTATATTTTCTAACACAGTCTGGCACCACATAAAACAAAACTAGGTGCAGTATTATTATACATCTGTAAATTCAATAGACAGAATTAGGAATTCAAGATAAACTTTGGCTACATGGGAAATTTGAAGCCAGCCTGGGCTGCACGTGAGCCTATGTCAAAATGTATGCATGTGCCCATGCCAACACTTGCACATATGTTATTCTAGTTTCTAGTTTCATTACTCCAATCAGGCTGGCTAATTGGATTTTGAGTTGGCATAGTGATGCATGCTTTTAATACCAGCACAGGGCCAGGGAAGGGGGGTAGCAAAGGCAGATCTCTGCAAGTTCAAGACCAGCCTGTTCTACATAGCAAATTTCAGGCCAGCAAGAGATACACAGTGAATGAGTCAGACTGTCTGTCTGTCTGACTCTCTCTCTCATTCCAAACACACACACACACACACACACACACACACACACACACACACACACCGTATTTAAAAAAGACAAGGCTTCTCTGTGTACCCCTGGCTATCCTGGAACTCTATAGACCAGACTGGTCTCAAACTTACAGAGATTTGCATGCCTCTGCCTCCTGAATGCAGGGATTAAAAGTGTGAGCCACACTACCCAGCTCCAAATAGACCCTTTTAAATTACATTTTAGCAACTCAGATTTTTAGCTAAATTCATTTGCTCATTAAAATCTAAGTCTATTTAGGATACTCATTGTTTTGGCAATGTACACAGTTCCTTCCCTAGTGGTACTTACATTCTCTCAAAAGGGAAATGAATAAATAATTAATGAGTAAAAATAATTATGAGTCAGGTATGGTGGCATATGCCAGTAATTCCAGCACCCAGGAAGCTGAGGGAGGAAGGTCATGAGTTCTAGGCCAGCCTGTAGCAAAATTCTGTCTTAAAAAAGAATTATTGTAGTTTGTGTAATAAATGGAGAAGTAAAAAGGACTAATTGAACATTCAAGGTGGGGGTTATTCAATCTAGGAGTGGGCAATTTTACTCAAACTTAAGGATCTAAGCTACCAATGAGGAGGAGCAGGGAAAAGCCTGTTCAGAGACTCATCAAGGAGAACACTTTTGGAAACTCAAAGAAGACAGCTGAGCACACGGAAGGAAGATGAGAAGAAAAAGATGATATGGAAAGGCAAACATGGCCAGTACTTAAAAGGATCTGAGACCGTAAGAAATATCTAGGTCTTTAGATTAAAATCAAAAGAAATCATTATAAGGAATTCTCAGTCACAAAGTAAAATGGCTTAAATTCTGTTTGTTGTGTGGAAACTAGATGAGAGCTGAGAGTACAGGATGAGCCTGAGAGACTGCTAACACTAACCC
This sequence comes from Microtus ochrogaster, assembly GCF_000317375.1. NCBI lineage: Eukaryota > Metazoa > Chordata > Mammalia > Rodentia > Cricetidae > Microtus > Microtus ochrogaster. The sequence goes on from NW_004949160.1 coordinate 189,329, forward strand.
TGGTGCAGTCTGGTTTACAATGGTGGCAGCAAAAGGAGAAATAGCAGATCCCAAACTATCTGATGGTTTTCTGAGTTGAACTAGGTGTGGAAAGTCAGGATGAAAGAATCGCCAAGGACTCAAGTGGATAGGAGTCATTCACTGGCTATAGAACTCTGAAAAAAGCAAACCTTTCTTGGATGGTGAAGGGGAGAGAGAGATACAGCTAAGAAATGTGATGAACTCTACTGTGGACATGGTAAATCTGCAGTGCCTCCAAATCACTTGAGTGTTGATGTTATATAGCCTGGCTATATGTAGCAAGAATAGAAGTCTAGCTAAACATAGACTAGTGGAGTAGTCATTTATATAAATGGTAATTAAACACACTATCTAAAGAGAAACAGTAAAGAAGATGAAAAAAAGAACCCAGCCCTGAAGTGTCAGCACCTGAGGCAGAGGAAGACAACATTAAAATGAAATTGAAAAGCAGCTGAGAGCCAGATAATAACAGTGCACTAGAATAAGTGAAAGGCCCCCTAAAAGGTAAGTCCACATCCTAATCTGGAAGCAGTATTTTCTTATTTTGAAAAAGAGACTTTGTAGATGTAATTAAATGAAGGCCCCTGAGACAAAGAGATCATTTAGAATTATCCAAGTGAATTCTAGTAAGTGTTCCTGTAGAAGAAACACAAGGAGGGGGTGATTGCAGAAAGACAGGAGGAAAGAGGTAATGTGACCAGGGACGCAGAGACCAGAGTGATATCCCCTTCAAAGAGGGCTGATACCCAGCAGAAGCTAGAAGAGGCAAGAATAGAGCCTTCCCTGGAACCACTGAGGGATTGTGGGGCTCAGCTATATTGGTTTCAGATTGCAGGCCTCCAGAACTATGAGAATCAGTTTTAAGCTATCAGTTTATAGTAATTTTGTTACAGCAGCTATTAGACACAATAATGCATGCCCAGACAGTGCCTATGGATGCTTAAGACTGCTGAAAGGTTGAACAAGAAGTGGCTGAGGAGTCTATAGAAGGCAAGAGCATGGAGGATGCTTAATAACTGAATGAGAACAGTCTCCATGAAGAGAAAGAAGGGGCAAGGCCAAAAGGTGGTGGAACAACCAGCAGGTGACATTGAGAGACAGTTGCCAAAGGAGGTAGCAGGACTTTGTGGAATCTAGAGGGTCAAGAGGTTGACAGAAACTTTTATCTTCACACTGATAAATTCAGTGCATGTTAAGTGACAGTAAGAGGCTCTAGTAAGGACAAAAGAAATAAAGGACCATCTAGGTCATGGGAAAGCAGGAGGATATATTGCTGCTATCATCCTCATCGTCATTATCATTATTATTACTATTACTATTACTGTGGTTCTGGCTGGGCAGAAACTCACCATAAAGATCAGACTGGCCTTGAACTCTCCTGTCTATGCTAGGATTAAAGGTGCGAAGCACCATGCTTGGTCCAACTGTTACTTTTGAATAGCTGAGATACTCCCATGATCTAAAGTCCAAACAGGTGGAATTCATACTAGTAATAAATGGTGGCAGGGTGAGCAATGAATCAGAACAAGAGGAAGAGAGAGGAAGAGCATCTACTGCCAAGCCACATAAGACACTCCAACTTGTGGCAGTAGTGCTGCAACACAGCTGCCAAAGTGCCCTATCAAATTCCAGCTCCCTGGTTACTCTTTTTGCTTCTTCTAATTATTTACAGGGTCATACCCATACACATGCTTGCATGGACACACACACACACATTTTTTGGGACAGGGTCTTACTCTGAAGTCCAAGCTGGCCTTGAACTTGAAATTCACCTGCTTCATCTTCTCAGGTGATAGAATCAGACACATACTATTTAGGGTTCAATCTGTAGTACCAAAAGAAAACAACAGATTTATAACTGATGTGATGGCTCCCACTGTTACCCCAGCATTGTAGAGGCAGGAAGATCATGAGTTTGAAGCAAGCCTATGCTACAAAATGAGACACTGAACAATAACACACAACTTCATAAGTCTTTTATGTAGAACTTCTTTTACGTGTCATATTTTCTTCATACTATGTGCTTTTCCTCTCATATTCAACAAAGCCTTCCTTCATTAAGTATAAATTTGGTGGGGGGCTCTGGAAAAATAAGAGCAGGAATGGTGGCTCATTTTCTGTGGGGTGGGGCTATCAGAAGAATATATATTCAGAGATGGAACAACTAAGTCCCAGACCCCCTCTAATTAGAATGATTTTATCTTCCATATTTCCATTTTTATGAGAGGTGGTTTAGATTTTAGTAGAAAACAACTATGGAATTATCCTGTTAGGCCTTCCTATTCTGACTACAAGACATAAATACTCCAATACTCTCCACTTAATGCAAAACAGCACTTACAAACAGACTCTTAATGTGCTTATCAAAAAGACAGAAAACTCAACTGTCCTGTAATTACTTATAATTACAAGTTGACAAAGTCAGGGCTGTGGCACTGGCTGGTAATCCCAATTATTAAGGAAGCTGAGGCAGGAAGATTGGAAAGTCAAGGCCTGCAGGGACTATAGTGACATCAAGATCAGACTGAATAACGTAGTGAGGTACTATCTCGAAATTAAAAAAACACACACACACAAAAAAGGGATGTCCCAGTGAGTTCCAAGATGAAGGAGGTGGCCCTGGGTGGTGTGGAGTGCTGTGGCGGACTGGGCCTGCCAGCTGTTGCGAAGACCCAAGATTTATTTCGTAAAGAATTAGTGCTTGGAACCAGGGCCCTGGGCTGGAGCAGGCTTGGGACAACCAAACTCCACAGGAACCGAACTCCACAGGAACAGAACTGAGCCAGAGACCTGGGCAGAGTGGGCCTGAGGCAATAAATTCCACAGGAGTAGGCCTAAGCCAGCTACCTAGGCCAGAGCAGGCCTGAGGCAATGAACTCCACAAGAGCAGGACTGAGCTAGCAACCTTGGTTGGAGCAGACCTGAGACAGAACTCCACAGCAGCAGGTATAGGAGAACAACTGCTGAACAAGTGGGTCAGAGCCAGAGATCACTGCAGTCCAGGGAATCGGGGACCTTCAAGGAATAGACCTGAGGAAGGACCCCTGCAGGTCTGAGCATGAGTCTGGGACCTCTGATGGAGTAGGCCTGAGCCAGGCCCTCTGTGGGTCTGGGCACACTGGTGTCTGGGACCTCCAAGGGAGTAGATTGGAGCCAGAGACCTTTGCAGGACCAACCCCAAGCCAGGGACCTCCACAGGAGCAGATCCAGACCAGGGACATTCACAGAAACAGGTCTGAGCTGGCAACTTGACAAGAGCAAGACTAAGACAGCAAACCCTAGGAGAGTTGAGCGACCTCTAGGAAATGGAGTGACTAAAGGGGTAACAAAAACCGGGGCTGAGTGTAACACGAGGAACAACCAACCATCTGAGCCTTTGATCCACTGGCACCTAGAAGATTAATCATCAGAATCACAGACAGCCCCAACCACACCAATTAGAGAAAAAGAAGAGTAGACAAAATAAGAACACAAAGAGTAACATAACACCAGTAAAATCTAGAGACCCTACAACAGCAAGACTTGAACAACCAAATATAGGTAAAGCAGAAGAAAATGCTAAAAATAACTTAAAGAGAATGTTTGAGACTCTTAAAGAGGAAATAAGAAATCCCTTCAAAGAAATGGAAGAAGAGACAAAAAAATGGAAGACATCAGTAAATCCCTTAAAGAAAACCAAGAAAAAACATATGAAAGAAACTATATTCAAGACTTGAAAACTGAAATAGAGACAATAAAGAAAACAACCGAGGGAATTATAGAAACAAAAATCATGAGAAAATGATCAGGAACCACAAATGCAAACATAAACAGCAGAATACAAGAGATAGAAGAGAGAATCTCAAGAGCTGAAGATACAATACAGGAAATAGACTCATAAGCCAAAGAAAGCATTAAACCTAACAAAAGCTTAACCCAAAATATCCAGGAACTATGGGACACCATGAAAAGATCAAACCTAAAATAATAGTTATAGAAAAAGGAGAAGTTCAACTCAAAAGCACAGAAAATATATTTAACAAAATCATAGAAGAAAACTTTTCAAACCTAAAGAAAGATATGCCTATGAAGATACAAGAAGCACAGAACACCAAACAGACTGGATCCAAAAAAAAAGTCCCCTTGCCATATAATAATCAAAACACTAAACATACAGAATAAAGAAAGAATATTAAGAGCTGCAAAAGAAAACGGCCAAGTAACATATAAAGGCACACCTATCAGAATTACACCTGACTTCTCATTGAAGACAATGAAAGCCAGAAGGCCATGGTCAAGTGTTATACAGACATTAAGAAACCATGGATGCCAGGCCAGACTACTATATCCAGCAAAACTGTCAATCACCATAGAAGGACAAAACAAGATACTCCATACCAAAATCAGATTTAACCAATACCTAGCCACAAACCCAGTCCTACACAAAGTACTAGAAGGAAAACTCCAACCTAAGGAAGTTGGCTACATCAACAAAAACACAGACAATTGATAATCTCACAGCAGCAAATCCCAAAGGGAAAAACACACAATTAACATCACCAACAATGAACTTAATTACAGGAATAGCAATCACTAGTCATTAATATACCTTAATATAAATGGACTCAACTAATCTATAAAAAGACACAGGCTAACAGACTGAATACAAAAACAGAATCCATCCTTCTGCTGCATACAAGAAACACACCTCAACCTCAAAGAGAGACATCGCCTCAGAGTAAAGGGTTGGGAAAAAAAATTTTCCAATCAAATGGACCTAAGAAACAAGCTTGTGTAGCTATCCTAATATCTAATAAAATAGACTTCAAACTAAAATCAATCAAAAGAGACAAAAAAGGAGATTCATATTAGTCACAGGAAAAAAAAATCTATTAAGAGGAAATCTCGGGGCTGGAGAGATGGCTCAGAGGTTAAGAGCACTGATTGCTCTTCCAGAGGTCCTGAGTTCAATTCCCAGCAACCACATGGTGGCTCACAACCATCTATAAGGAGATCTGGTGCCCTCTTCTGGCATACAAACATACATGGAAGGAATGTTGTATACATAATAAATAAATAAATCTTTAAAAAAAAAAAAAAAGAGGAAATCTCAATACCGAACATCTATGCCCCAAATACAAGGGCACCCTCATATGTTAAAACAACAACAACAACAAAAAAAAAACACTTCTAAAGCTTAAATTATACATTAAACCCTACACACTAATAGTGGGAGACTTCAACACTCTATTCTCATCACTGGACAGATCAGTCAGACAGAAAATTAACAGAGAAATAAGGGAACTAACAGATGTTATGTCTCAAATGAACTTAACAGACATCTATACAACATTCTATCCAATCATAAAAGAATATACCTTCTTCTCAGCACCTCATGGAACCTTCTCAAAAACTGACCACATACTTGGTAACAAAACAAACCTCAACAGATAAAAAAAAAAATGGAATAAATTCATGTATCTTATCAGATCACTATCGCTTAAAACTAGAATTCGACAGCAACACTAATTCCAGAAAGCCCACAAACACATGGAAATTAAACAATGCTCACCTGAATCATCAATGGGTCAAGGAAGAAATAAAGACTTCCTAAATTACCCAAATTTATGGGACACAATGAAAGCAGTGTTAAGAAGAAAGTTCACAGTAATAAGTGCCTACATTAAAAAAGCTGGGATAATCCCACACTAATGAGTTAACAGAACATTTGAAAACTTTAGAGGCAAACTCACCCAAGAAAACTAGACCTCAGAAAATAATCAAATTGACAGCTGAAATCAACAAAATAGAAACAAAAAAAAAATACAAAGAATCAATGAGACAAAAAGTTGGTTCTTTGAGAAAATCAACAAAAGACAAACCTTTATCCAAACTAACCAAAAGACAGAAAGAGAATATCCAAATTAACAAAATCAGAAATGAAAAGGGAGACATAACAACAGACATGGAGGAAATCCAGAGAATCATCAGGTTATATTTCAAAAACCTGTACTCCATAAAATTAGAACACTTAAAGGAAATTTTTGGATAAATATTGCACACCAAAATTAAATCAAGACCAGATAAGCAAATTAAATAGACCTATAACTGCTAAAGAAATAGAAACAGTCATCAAAAGTCTCCCAACCAAAAAAAGCCCAGAACCAGATGCTTTAAGCTCAGAATTCTACAAGATTTTCAAAGAACTAGTAACAATACTCCTCAAATTGTTCCACACAATAGAAACAGAAGGAACATTGCCAAACTCTTTTTATGAGGCTACAATTACCTGATACCTAAACCACAGAAAGACATTACTAAGAAAGAGAACTACAGACCAATCTCACTCATTGAATATTGATGCAAAAATACTAAATAAAATACTGGCAAATTGAATCCAAGAACACATCAGAACCATCATCCACTATGATCAAGTTGGCTTCATTGCAGAGATGCAGGGATGGTTCAACATATGAAAATCTGTCAATGTAATCCACCATATAAACAAACTGAAAAATAAAAACCACACCTCATTAGATGTTGAAAAAGCTTTCAACAAAATACAACATCCCTTCATGATAAAGGTCTGGGAAAGAGCAGGGATACAAGGAACATACCTAAACATAATAAAGGCAATATAAAACAAGCCAACATCAAACTAAATGGAGAGAAACTCCCAGCAATCCTACTGAAATCAGGGACAAGACAAGGCTGTCCACCCTCTCCATGTCTATGCAACATAGTTCTTGAGGTCCTAGCTAGAGCAATAAGATAACAAAAGGAGATCAAGGGGATACAAATCGGAAAAGAAGTCAAACTCTCACTATTTGCTGATGATATGATAGTTTACATAAGTGACCCCAAAAATTCTACCAAGGAACCTTCTACAACTTATAAATACTTTCAGTAATGTAGCAGGATACAAAATTAACTCAAAAAAAAATTAGTAGCCCTCCTATACAGACGATAAATGGGCTGAGAAAGAAATCAGAGAAACATCACCCTTCACAATAGCCACAAATAGCATAAAATATCTCAAAGTACCTCTATCCAAACAAGTGGAAGACTTGTATGACAAGAACTTTAAATCTTTGAAGAAAGAAATTGAAGAAGACACCATGCTCTTGGGCAGGTAGAATTAAAA
>NW_004949160.1:197052-221015 GCF_000317375.1 Microtus ochrogaster
ATGAAAATAGACCCATATCTATCACCATGCACAAAACTCAAGTCCAAATGGATCAAAGACCTCAACATACAGCCAGCCACACTGAACCTCACAGAAGAGTAAGTGGGAAGTATACTTGAACACATTGGCACAGGAGACCACTTCCTAAATATAACCCCAGTAGCACAGACACTGAAAGAAACAATTAATAAATGGGACCTCCTGAAACTGAAAAGCTTCTGTAAAGCAAAGGACATGGTCAACAAGGCAAAACGACAGCCTACAAAATGGGAAAAGATCTTCACTAACCCCACATCAAACAGAGGTCTGATCTCCAAAATATACAAAGAACTCAAGAAACTGGTCATCAAAAGAACAAATAATCCAATAAAAAAAAAATGGAATACAGACCTAAACAGAGAACTCTCAAAAGAGGAATCTAAAATGGCTGAAAGACACTTAAGGGAATGCTTAACATCCTTAGTCACCAGAGAAATACAAATCAAAACAATTCTGATATTCCATCTTATACCTGGAAGAATGGCCAAGATCAAAAACACTGATGAAAACTTATGCTGGAAAGGTTTTGAGGTAAAGGGAACACTCCTTGGTGGACCAGAGCCAAGAACACAAAACAAAGAATTTAAAAAGCATTTGAAAAGCATCATGAAAGCACATTCGAATTCAGGGTTTTCAATTAGGAATGGATCACCTGAAAGCATTTACATGCCCCCACAGCCCCTCCCAATTCAGCTTTGTCAAGTCTAAGACTTTCATTTTTGCTTGTTAATTTGCAACCGATCATTCTGATAGAAAGACTAAAGAGAAGCCGGGTGGTAGTGGCACAAGGCTTTAATCCCAGCACTCGGGAGGCAGAGGCAGGTGGATTTCTGTGAGTTCGAGGCCAGCCTGGTGTACAAGAGCTAGTTCCAGGGCAGGCTCCAAAGCCACAGAGAAACCCTGTCTCAAAAAACCAAAAAGAAAAGAAAGAAAAAAAAAAGAAAAAAGAAAGCCTAAAGAGGACTATAGGCCATTCCTTTAATACAGTGGCAAAATTCTATGTGGAACAGAAATTCTAATTAGTCTAATTTCTACAACAATTCTCAAACTGACATTCTTTAAATACTAGTCTAAGGAAAGGTTTGAAACAAACAAATCTCATAACGAAGTGCTGGAGAGATGGTTCAGTGGGTACAGTATTTGTTGTGTAAGTAAGAACCTGAATTCAATCCCTACACCTATGTAAAAAAGCCAGATGCAGGGCTAGGGCAGTGGAAACAAGAGGATCTCTGGGACTTGCTGGCAAGTCAGCCTTGTGAAATCAAAGAGCTCCAGGTTCAGTGAGAGACACTGTCTCCAAAAAAAAAAAAAAAGATGGAGAGCAATTGAGAAAGATACCTAATGCTGACCTCTGGCCTCTACATGTGCACATATGTAATTACATATGCTTACATGTACACACACACAGTCATGGAATACATAGCTAAGAAGTCTTGTTCAGTTTACCAAATACTTCCTAATTTTATTAATTTAGTCATTTCTTTTATTTTTATCTATTAGTTTATTATTGTTATGATGTGAATGTAACTCATCCAAAATTCAAGTGCTGACTTACAATGACAATATAAAGCATCACCTTGAGGAGGGGATGAGGCCTGGGAGCTCCTCTTTCAAGTGGCATTAAGGGCTTTCAAAGGGGTTCCACATAGCATCTGGCTCTCTCACCCTTCTGTCTTCTACCTTGTGAGAACAGCAGAGAGGATAAAAGGTGCCATCCTGCAAACAGGGCAGCCTCACAAGAAAACGAAACCTGTCACACTGCCTTGATCCTAAAATCCAGAGCTATAAGCAGTAAAACTCATGTTCTTTATAAATAGTCAAAGTTATTTTATTTTAACTGCACAACCAGACTCATATACCTGTTTGTATGTTTAAAATATAGTCTCTCTCTCTATATATAGCCTTGGCTGTTCTGGAACTAAGAACACCAGGCTAGCTTGGAACTCACAGAGATCTACCTGCCTCTGCCTCCAGAGTACTGATAATTAAAGGTGTGCACCACCACAACTAGCTATTTATTTCATTTTTTAACCTAATGCCTATTAACAGACCATCGACTTTCATAAACAATGCCCTAAAGATAGATGTTCTATGACATTATCCTATTGAATATGTACAAAAATCACAATAGGCTCCATAACACACTTAAAAGCATTTCCAAAGAGAGAACAGATTTACCAATATTTAATGACAAGATTGTACCCAGATCCATCTTCAGATTTTCCCTAGCTGAAGGCAGTAAATCATCTTTTCAGAAAATAACAAATAGGGGTCAGCAGAGGGATCCTGATTTCTCTAGCTTAGCTCCAAAAAGAAATATACCATTGTTAAAACAATGTCTTTTTTTTTAAACAAAGACTAATAAAAAATTGAGGCAATTATTACACATAAAAAGTGTTACTTTTCTTACCAAGTCTCTAATGTCAACTGACAACAAAAGCAGAACTGTCAAAAATGAAGCGACAGAAGTCTGAAGACATCTCTGCTAAGAGTCTTTCTTCTCCACTCTAGAAGTCTGAAGACAGTTCGGAGTACAGGATCTCCCCTGTAATCACTTCTCTAGGAAAACTGGACTCAAATTATTTATATTAGGAATAGTCTACTTGTAACCTTGAAAATTTCCTGAGAGTGAGCTTCTAGCATGCATCTGTGCACCCACCTCCTGGCCCTCAAGAAATGGTTTTGCTGATATCTGTCATTTCTAGAATGTACTGGTATTCCAAGTCTCTCTTCTCAAGGATGTCTGTGCCTTTCAGGGTAAGAATATGATCACTTTGCATTTTGCAAAACTGATGACTCCCTGCTCCGATCTGTTTCTGACAGTTTCAGTTACTTAAAGCTGACTTTTACAAAATGTTTATGTGTTTTTGTTTACTATTTAGTGGCCATGATCTTCTCCTCATAAGCTGAAGGCCAGAAAAAAAGCTGCCACAGTGGAATCATCTGAAGTCAAAGAATTCTATACTACCAATACCAACCAAATGACCATTGTGTCTGATACAATTTTGAGAAGAAAAATAAAAAGAACTGTCATAACTAAGAGGGAGAAGAGAGCCTAAACATGTTTTAATGAGACAGAAACACAAGAGATACACACACACACACACCAGAGCTTCCTGGGAAGAGCCATATTTCAAGTGGGACAAACTTTTTAAATTAACTATTTGATGGAATCTTGTTCAGGAGGCCAAGGTCAGGCAGAACTGCTCTCTGGGAAGGAGGAGAGTGCTTCCTGTATGGCAGCACAATGAAAACAAATAGGTCAGGAATAGGGAGGTTTTTTTTGTTTTTTGTTTTTGGTTTTTCGAGACAGGGTTTCTCTGTGGTTTTGGAGCCTGTCCTGGAACTAGCTCTTGTAGACCAGGCTGGTCTCGAACTCACAGAGATCCGCCTGCCTCTGCCTCCAGGAATAGGTAGGTTTTATAAAGGAAAAAGCTTTAGTAGTGGAATGAACTATACCTCAAGACCTTGGGAAAAACTGCTCAGGAGCCTTGGACTAAGTATGTAAACTGTAAGAACAGAACTAAAGTCATGAAGAAGAAAGCATTTAAGCCAAGTTCCCCTAGACCAGCAGTTCTCAACCTGTGGGTCTTGATCTCTTTGGATCACATATTAAATATTTACTTATAGCTGGGTGGTGGCGGCAGCACATACCTTTAATCCCAGCACTCGGGAGGCAGAGGCAGGTGAATCTTCGAGGCCAGCCTGGTCTACAAGTGAGTTCCAGGACAGCCAGGACTGTCACACAGAGAAACCCTGTGTCAATATATATATATTTTTTAATATTTACATTACATTTCATAACAGTAACAAAATTAAAGTTATAAAGTAGCAATGAAAAACTTTTATGGTTGGAGGGTCACCACAACATGAAGAAGTGTGTAATAAAGGGTCGCTGTTAACATTAGGAAAGTTGAGACCAATGCACTAGACCTTTTAGACTAAGAAAAGTCCCCTCCCAATAACTTATAGAAAAAAGCAAGTGAACCACTCAAAATCCAGGGGATAGAACAATAATGAAGTTACAGCTCTTACAAGTACTTGATGGCTATTCTTTCATAGGCTCTTCAATCTGGCCTGAGGTATTAATTCACCATGGAAGTGCCAGAACCTGACTTAAGCTTAGATTTTTCTTTCCTGAAGTCCATGCTGGAGGCAAATGTCCTGCTATGAAGCTATACTGATGCTTGTTTTACTTTTCTTTTAGTCTCACTATGTCAACATTGACTGGCCTAGACCATACAATGCAGACCAGGCTGACCTTGAACAAGACCTGCCTTTGCCTCCCAAGTACAAGAATTAAAAGCATGCACCACCATACCTGGCTTGTTTTGTTTTTTGGACAGGGTCCTGTTAAGTTGTCCAGGTTGGCCGAAAACTTGCCATGCTCCTGCCTCAGCCTCCTGGGCATCTGGAATTAATTGCATGTTATCACCTCACCTGATAAACCCATGCTCTTAATTACTACACATTTAATTTCAGAAAAGCTATGAAAACCAACTGATTTTTTTCAAAGAGTGCAAATAGCCAGGGAATAGGAGCTGAAGAAAAAAATGCTATTTGGTATGAGAATTGAGGTAGTTGGAAGGAACACCATTACCTATCAGTATGTTTAAACTACAATACACTCTACCCCTTAACATTCAATCTGGTGATTGCTAATACTTTCAGACTACCTATAATCTCTTTTTTAAAAACATTTTTAATAATTTGTTTATTCTTATTTTATGTACATTGGTGTTTTGTTTACATGTGTATCTGTATGAAGGTATTATATCCCCTAGAACTGAAGTTACAGACAATTGAGAGCTGCCATGTGGGTGCTGAGAATTAAACCCAGGTTCTCTGGAAGAGCAGCCAGTGCTCTTAACTGTGAGCCACCTTGCCAGCCCCCACCTATAATCTCTTATAGGCAACTTTAACATCCCAAAAGCTTTAAAAAATTTAGCCCCCCCCCATGTATTTCATGTCAGAACTTAGCTGGTAGTAAAACTTGACCTCAACTGATACGAGGCCTTCATTTACTCACCTGGCACAAACACTCTTGTTTGCTTAGAAGTATGAACATGTCTAACAATGATGCCCTAGGGCTTCAGAGTATTATATACCACAAAGAGCACATCTTTCTAGACTGAGTCTCATCTGGCCTTACAGACTTTAGAGCCTCTACAGATTCACCTTCCAAAGAATCTCATTTCTGAGAGTTGCTACATTTCTGAGGTACTCTACAGTCTTCAGGAACTCATAAACCAGAAATATTTTGAAATATCTTTAGCAAAACAGGTTTACAAATTTTTTAAATTGCAAAATACAAAAATCTTATTGATGTCATTTTATAATAGCACTGAAAAACGTAGAGAAGGCTCAATTTAATGAAAAAGACAATTTGATAAACCATTTGAATTTGGTTTTATGAAAAACACAATATGTCCTCATTTTTCTTATTCTACAGGTTGGTGAAAATTCACAAGAGACTAGCACCATCTAACCCAAGATTTAACATCAAGATGTTAATATAAAATTTCTTTAAGTCACTAGGTTGAAGAGATGGCTTTGTCAGCAAAGTTCTCAAGTATGAGGACCTGAGTTTGAGCCCCAGAACTCATGTAAAATGCTAGTAACCTAAGCACTGGGGAGCCAGAAACAGGAAGATCCTTGGGGAGTCACCACCAGCTAGTCTAGTGGAATCAGTGAGTCCATGTATAGTGAGTGTGACTTGTCTCAAAATGTAAAGTGCATGACTGAAATTCAGGCCAGCATGATCTCCACAGAAAGTTCCAGGACAGCCAGGGCTCCATAAAGAGACTATGTAAACAATGAGCAAACAAACAAGTAAATAAAGTGAGAGTGAGGAAGACATCAACACTGACCTCTGGTCTACAAACACATACAGGCACACTTATACAATTACTGAAGTTTCTAAAAATGTAGTCTCTGAGGCTCCACCTTAAGAGATTACAACTCAGATACTTTGGAGACAGCCCCGGAAATCAATACTGATTTTTAGAAAATGCCTGTGTTTTGTTTTGTTTTTTTTTTCCCCTGATGTGCTGCTAGACTTCGGAATAGTGGCTAGCCTAAAATCTAATTCTCCCTTCCCTTTCCTCATCCAAACTTCTCTCTGGGATGAGGGAACAGAATGAGCATGAGCTCTCTCAGGGAAGCACCAGGCCATTTTGCACAGCAGTTACTTCTCCAAACAGTCCATGTTGACCTCCGTGCTGACTTGGCTGCTCAATATGAAAAGGGAGACCGAGAGAAGAAAAGTAGACATTAGAGACTGACAGGCCAGAAAAACTCACTGAAGCAAAGCTCCTCCATACAGAGGTCCCTTCTCACCCAAACACCCTGCGTGTGATGCCTCAGTTCAGAAAGCACCATCTTCTCTGGCAAACAACAAGAATCTAAAAATTATCTGTTGCTGGGTGTGCTGGCACATACCTGCAATCCTAGCAAAGACTGTCCACACAGAGTTCCAAGTGAGCCTGGGCTACATAAGACTATCTCAAAACAAACAAGGCACAAACAAAAACTTAAACATGTATACAATACTTATGTATCTAAATATAACACACTTAAGTAGTGTGCATGCATGTGCACTCACACACTTTCCTTAATCAATGTCTCCAGTTTTCAGGTTCCTTGTCAGGCCTATGACTTTGGCTTCATTTGTCACTTTTTCTTTTCAAAAACATTCATTTATTTATTTTTATGTGCTCATGTTATGTCTTTATGTATGCGTGTGTACAATGTGTAAGGCTGATGCCAATAGAGGACAGAAGACAGCATTAGATACCCTGAAATTGAAGTTACTGATATTTGTGAGACACAGTGTGAGGGCTAGGAATTGAACCCAGGTCCTCTGAAACGCACCCAGTGCTCTTAACCACTGAGCCATCACTCCAGTTCCATTTTTAGTTTCAAAGGGATTTCAGGATTTACTGTTACTACTCAGTGCAATAACAAATCACTTAAAATAATACAGAAAGTGGGCTCTACCGCTGATCTGCACTCAGACCTCTATCGTATTTCTAGAATGAATTCTAGATAGACAAAACCTTGAATCAGCATTTCAAGGAGACTAGCAAGTACAGGAGGAACAGATATGAAAAGATGATTAAGTTTCCTGAGTATGCCTGGTATATTGAAAAAAAATCACGATAAAAATAAAAAGTAAACAATGAAAAATTACTCAAGAAAAAAAAAAAAAACAACCCTACAAATGGCTCAGCCAGAGAGCATGGCACAAATGAATTAACCATGACTGCAGAAACTTACAACAGATACAAGTTTTAGGGGGAGAATGTAAAACTGTCCAGCTGGGGTTGAGGTGTCTATGACAATTTATTAACACAGGTATTAAATTCTGCAGTCTGTAACAGTGACATTATTTAGTCACTACCTAGGCCTCTCCTACACATCACACACTAAGTGCTGAAAATATAATGAAACACACCCTCACAGAGCTCACAGACCAGCAAAGAGACAGATGAACAACTGATTTACCATGGAAAGTGAAGTAAAACAGAAATAAAATGCAATCTAAATTAAATTAAAGGCACAATTAGTATCATGCAGATTGCTGAGAGGTGCTCTTTGAGCACACAGAGGCAAGTAGAATAGGTTCTACTTGAATTGGTATTTTCAATTAAAATTTTAAAGTACAGAAACAGTACATACTGTTATAAAAATTGGAAAGCACAAAAAATTAGGATAGACAAAATAATGAGAGCTTACAGAGCACTACATAGAGCCACCTTCCTCAGACAGTAATTATTTTATACTTGCTATGTGTATACATAGAGATATATGCACTTTAAAAATAGAAATAGTTAATCGTTGGTGTTGTTCAGTCATTTTGATGAGATACATAAACATCTCTTAAGTGTACACAAGCTTTGCCCAAAGAAATCTTGCTTCATGTTTCTGTATATAATAAGAATTAGGAATGTGGCTAACTCTTAGCTGAGTGAACATGTAACCAGTTGGGGATCTAATCTGAACTATTTCAGAGGCTTCGATCAAGGGTGTATGAGCATGAACTGGGCGTGCGGCTGTTTGTAATAGTACAGTGTTCCCCACCAAAGGGAAATGGCTATGTAAACTGTGGTATTCTGTAAAGTAGCAGAGAAGAAAGATGGTCTATGTGCTGAAGAAGAAGAGATTGGAAGAAGTGTTGTGTGTGTGTGTGTGGGGGGGGATTAACATAACACCTTCTTGGGGAAGCCTGTAATCCCACTGCCCCCACCTCCCTTTCAGGAGGAGTTGAGAAGTCCCCAGATCAGATACCTGTGCAACAGTTGCCATGGACTTAACCGGGGGAAGGAAATGGGAGGCAGTGGTGGGGAGGAGGCAGAAATCTTTAATAATTAATTAATTAATAAATAAAATCTAAAAAAAGGAAATAAAAATCCTTCTTACAGTGATAATATGGAATTTTTCCAGAAAACAAACAAACAAACAAAAAACCCAGTTGCCATGTATCAGGTACTCAACCAAGCATCAAAGGCAGAAGGATGGAACTGTGGAACCTGCTATCATAAGCTCACAATGTAGTAAGGAAGAAAGCCATATGAACAAGTATTTCTACCACAATACAACTAGATGCAGCACCAGGAAGAAGATATAGTGAATATTTGACACATGTCAACCATTTTGCTAGATGCTTTATCTTACAGGATCTAATATGTAAAATAGTGTTTAAAGAGAAGCCCACAAAGTCCTAGGACCCTCAGTTATCCTCTGAAGAAAAGTAACTGTATCCAGAATCCTATTCAAATATACTTGTTTGTGAGACAAAGAATACAGGAAACCAACCCCTTTTCTTTGTCTACTAGGGACCAGACCAGGACTCAGCGTCTCAGCTAAAGATGATATACAGGTTAAACCTGGAAATCAGAAACCAAGAACCTGGCTTAACTCAAAATTCTGCCCAATAGGACTCTTCCGTTTTAGAAGATGAAAGATCAGGTAGTCTCCTTTGGAAAACAAAAATGTTAGGGGACAAGCATGAGAAGGTGGGTATCCAGGACCAAAATCGTATCTTATATATGGCCAAGTTGCTGCTCTAGATCAGTGATTCTCAATCTGTGGGTCACAACCCCTTTGGAGGTCAAACGACTCTTTCATAGAAGTCACATATTGGATATCCTGTATATCAGATATTTCATTACGATTCATAACAGTAGCAATGTTTCAATTTTGAGGTAACAACAAAAATAATTTTATGGTTAGGAATCACAACAACACAAAGAACTGTGTTTAGGGTCACAGTGTTAGGAAAGTTGAGAACCACTATCCTATATAGTTTTGAAAGCACTATGGTCTAGACAATATGGATGCTGAAATGATCTCCCATTCTCTTTTATACTCGCCCCCCATCACCAAAAGTAACATGTGCATGCTCTCCCTTGAAATGTAAAAGTGTCTACACATCATCAATCTTGAAATTAGGACACAGGTTCAAAAGTCCAAGTTGTACCACAGCTGTTCACTTAGTAGATGGCAGATGCAGATTTCAAAGAACAGGTCAGCACTATATCTCATAAATGAGGCAATGACTTAGTGAAGTACTTGTCTTAGAAACATGGGGACCTGATATTGGTCCCCAGAACCCACCTAAAAAAGGCAAGCATGATGGTGTGAGTTTGTAATACCAGCCCTGCCTAGGCAGTTGGGCAGATCCTGGAACCATGCTGGCCAGTCTACCTAATCTAGCTGCTGAGTTTCAGAACAGAGAGAGATCCTATACTTCTCCACACAAAAAAAGCTGGCCAGGTCCTAAGGAACGTCTGAGGTTGACCTCTGGTCTTTATATTCACAGGCTCACATACATACTCCCCTCGCCCCTCAAGTTACTGGAGAAAGGCTCAAAAATATGAAAGAATAGAAGCGGTCTGGAAGTCTTCTTGGCTCTGAAGCAGGAAGGAGTATACTTAGTGTCAACTCAGATGAGAACAATTTCTAATCTCAACCTACACAAGCCTTAGCTGTTTATCTTTCTAACTCAAATACAAGACCCAGAGGGCAGGACCTTAATCTATAGCTCATTTGCTATCAAGTAGAGTACAGCTTATAGTAAGTGCTTAATAAATATTTGTTGAACGAATAAGTGAGCAGATTTCCCAATACTCCAAAGGATCGCTCTAAATAGATTTGGAGGGAGGGAATACCATGAAATGAGGACTAGGGATTATTCACAAGTACAATTCTATGTGCAAATCTTTTTATTTGCTAAAATTTGCATGTAACCCCTAAACTAACACTGGTGGTGCCTTTGAAGTCATTCACAGTGTGATGAATAATTACCACTGTTATCTTTACTAGATTTAGACTCACCATGGAAATATGAAAGCCTGAATGTGAGCTGCAGCATTCCAAACTAGGTAAGAAAAATAAGTGAGCTGAGCATTCACCTCTGCTTACTGACTATGGACACAATGGGACCAGCTCCTTCCAGCTCCAGTGGCTATGATAGACTGTACCCCTCAATCTGTAAGCCAGAACAAATTCTTCTTTCTTTAAGGTGTTTTTCTCGTGTTTTTGTCACACACAAAAATGACATCATACACATGGATATGTAGATAGCAGCACATGTCTACTGTTCTTTGTGCTTGTCCCAAACTAAGGTAAGTAAGGCAAGACTGAACCTTCTTGGTTTGAACTCACACAGAGATGGCCAAAGAACAGAGGCAGGAAAGAGTAGTTTTGTGCTGTCAACTCTGGCTTTGGGGTTAAATGGACAGAGTTTGAGTTTTAACTCTGGCACCTGTTAGTGGGCAAATCACACCTCTGAAAATCACTTCCTGTTGTGCAAAATACAAGAAACAAAAATCTATCAGGATAAATGGTTTTCAGGATTTATGATTATAATCTACATGGGCCAGGTAGGTTAAGGAAATGCACTTCAGGAGTCTAGTTCAATGAAAGATGAGGCTGGAACACAGAGGAACAGGGAGTCTCTACCCTGAACTACAGAACCCTCTGTGCATTTAATCCTGGCTTATAGGTCTCTAATAAGTCTATGATCAAGGTCAGATCTCTGGGAATTAGAAGCAAAAGCTACCATTTAAATGTTGAAAAAAGTAAGCACTAGCTGGGCAGTGGTAGCGCACGCCTTTAATCCCAGCCCTCGGGAGGAAGAGGCAGGCGGATCTCTGTGAGTTCTACAAGAGCTAGTTCCAGGACAGGAACCAAAAAGCTACGGGAGAAACCCTGTCTCGAAAATCCAAAAAAAAAAAAAAAAAAAAAAGAAAGAAAGAAAAAAGAAAAGACAAAAGTAAGCACTAGGACAGATTTACCCAAAGACATGATACCTACATTTGGTTTTCCACTGCAGACACAATATTGTATACCAGTGACCAACTCTGAGACCTGCAGTTTGCCCATGGCTTTGACAACCGCTATAACTGACATGAATTACACCAGTTTTAAGATCCTGTCTTTCCAGAGTGATTGATTCACTAATAATGCTCTAACATATGGCTCATGAGACAATGTTGTCACCTCAGAGTAGACTGCTTTTAATTCACTCGAACAGGCTTACTTCTTTCTCTATTAAGACTAAAATCTTACCACAGCAAAACACAGGAAACTATATTGTTATGTGCTATGAGCCAGGTAAGAAAAACAGTAAAAGCTTTCGAACTCCAAAACACAGTGAATCCGATGCTAAACTCCCAGCTTACTGTTCTCTTTTGAGAACCAAAAAAAAAAAAAACACCTCCAGATATTGTTATGAAAACGCCATGAGAACAGTGCAGATTTGTATGACGTATTCATATTTTCCCTTCCTCTCTACCCAAGGTACTACTCAATTTCCTCCAGCTCCCAAAATAAAATCCCCACCGACCAGTATTTTTCAACTTCTAAAACTCAGTCAAGATTACAAGTGATGAGCTAATTTCTTCCCAGTAAATGTCCGGCATCATTTTATCTGGGTATGAGACCATGTAAAAGATCATCTAGAAACATATGGCTGGAACTGCTACTTTTGCTACCGGACGCCAAACATTGCCATACTATGAAGGTGCAAACAGATTCTCTGTAAAGCGACCATGCTGAATGAAGGCTGTTTCTGAGCTGCTGTAATTCACTCAGAGGTTGTGTGTGATCATCACACATGTCCTTCATCTTCTGGTCGTGCGGCATGACCAGGCCCTTCCTTACAGAGTAAACTCATGCTTTGGCTAGCTCTGTCAAAGACAATCCCGTTCCATCCACGTAACAGATTTCAAATTGGTTGCGGTTGGGAAGCCTTTCCCCCTGCATTTTCGGCTGTGCTGAGCAAAAGCACTTTCTGGGGACAAAGATTCTAGAAGAGGAGAGTGATCAAACGGCACGTAAAGGGTGGGAGGCAGAGAGTTTAAGCAAGCCCATTCCGGTTCCGAACCTTGCAGAGCCTGTGTTCAGCGTCGTCATCTGCCTCTCTCGCCTTCACCCTTTCAGGTGCCTACAAGAAGCAAAGTGAGAGATGCTAGTTCCCGGGGAAAAAGAGGCTGAAATCCCGAGGTCGAGGGGAACAGGCGCGGAAGGCAGCGGAGCGGAGGAGCGGCCGGAGTCGGCGGGCCATAGCAAAGATGGTGAAAGAGGATGAGGTGGGAGAAGCTGGCCGGCGAGCGCCAGAGCGTCCGACGGCCTGGGCCCGGGCCGCGCCGGGAAAGGGGCTTTGCGCGTTCTCGGACAGCCCGCGAGGAGAGGGCGAGGGGCCTCGCGCGCTCCCGAGAGGCCCAAACACAGCGGGGCTGTGCGTGTCCCCGGGCGGCCTGATGTCCAGTCCCGACGCCCGAACCCACCTGGCCGCGCGGACAACGCCGCCCCGAGGTCCGCACCACAGCGCAGCGCCGCCTCCTCAGAGCGCGAGCCGCAGCGCACAAACGCTCGAGGTCCCCCCCACCCCCGGCCGCACACACGCATCTCACCCCGCCCCCTGGCACCAGTCATTGGCTGCCGGACACTGCCCCGTCCACCTATTGGACATCAGAGAATGCCGCTCACTTACCTGGTTTTGATTGGTGTAAATGTGAAACAATGCCCTCCCACCTCTTTCACAGGTTCCAGCTGGTGATTGGTTTTAATATCTGTCCATTCGCTCCGCCCTCGCTGGAGATCCCCAGCTGTGATTGGTTGTGGAAAGCGCTGGTGACGCCTAGATTTCAGCCCAAGGATGAATCACCCTACCCCCCTCCAGGAGCCCGAATGCAGCGACTCCCGGTTTGTTTACAAAGACTTCTGCTCCAGCTTCATCCATTGGCTAAGAGGGCAGGCTTTCTCGCCTGTCTTGGTGACTCAGGAAGAGGGAGGCGGGTATCTCAGGTTTCCTCTGCTGTCCAGCTGCAGCTGAGTTTTAAGAGCTATAGAGCAGGGATTTGACTCGGTGTTAGGTCCCGAGGTTAAACAGGTGAGACTACTAGGAAGAACGGAGAGTGTGGCGTCCGCGATTTTAGAAACAAATTTGATTTCTTCAGTCTCTGGAGACTGAGGCAGGAGGATCAAAAATTAATGGGCAAGCCTGAGATATATGAGATATATTGTGCGATTAAGTCTCAGAAAAAAACAAGGGAATCCACCTACAAAGAAAACCTGGAGTTACGTTCATAAAAAGAAAATAGAATATTGGTGGCTGGAGTGGTGGATCGGCAGTTAAGAGCATCTGTTCTTGCATAAGGAATGGATTCAGTTTCCTGCATCCACTTGGTGACCATTAATTCCAAACCCAGGGATTCTACGCCCTCTTCTGGCCACCATAGGTATTGCATGCACATGGTACACATACAGGTAAAATACACATGCACATAAATTTTTATTAAAGTGGAATTTAAAAAAATGGAACTCTTTATACAACTTTTCATATATTTTTAAACCTTCATAATTTTTTAAAAGTGGAACTCTTCATACATTCTCCTACCTACTACATGATAATTAAAACTACAACACAAAGTATAGGCTTAGTAAAGGAGTAAAGATAATGAAGATAATTGGATAAATTTATTTTCTAACATTAACTTTTCCCTCATCCCTTCTCAGGGAATCTCTTCCCCTGATTGGTCCCTCTAGATACTCCGGGTCTATCACCCATCTTTTTTCTCACCTTTGGAGAACCTAATCTACTTCTAAGACAGGGATTTTTTAAAAAAAAAATGTACACATTTATTTGGTTATTTATGTATTTATTAATCTGTGTGGGTATGTGTGGAGGTCTGTAGGTGGAGTTTTCCCATCCTGGAAGCTGCTTCCAAATTACCGCACAGAGGTTTATATTAATTGCAAATGCTCAGCCATTAGCTCATACTTATTACTAAATAGTTCTTACATATTAAGTTAATCCATATTCCTTACTTATGCTCTGCCATGTGGAAGTACCTTTATTAACATGGCATGTTCATCTCTTGCTCCCTCTGCATCTGGCTGGTGATTCTTCACTTTGCCCTTCTTCATTTCAGCATTCTTGGTTTCTATCCCACCTATTCTTCCTACTTGACTGCCAACCTGTCAGCTTTTTATTACCAATGAGAGTAATACCTTTTCACAGCATACAGAATTATTTCACAACATTTCCCCCTTTTGTCTAATTAAAAAAAAGGTTTTAAATTTTTTGTTTGTTTTTTCAAGACAGTGTTTCTTTGTAGCATGGTAGCCTGTTCTGGAACTTGCTCTGTATACCAGGCTGTCCTGGAACTCACACAGATCTGTCTGTCTTTCCCTCCTGAGTGCTGGATTTAAGCACCACTGCTTGGCCGAAGGTTTTAACTTTAAGATAATAAAACTATATGTAATAAAACAGTTATTATATAAGAATTGCAGTTATAGTATCTAGTTTATTTGTATCTGGAAAAATTAAAGAAAATATTCTATCATCTGTCTTATCTTTGTGAGTCCAAAGTTTTATAACTAATTTAATTTTTATCATAATGAAGGAAAACTGTGGGCCTTTAACCTCTTCGAGATCTGCTGCTGCATATGACATTTAAAGTGTTTTAAGTTTTCTGCAATGAACCATGACCATGCCTAACAGCAACTTTGAAGTCTCCATAAGGAGGATGGGGCCCCACAACAACAATTCCACCAGAACTATGGTAATGCCACTGAGTCAACAAATACCACTGAACGATCAGCTTTGGACAGCAAACTGCTCAGAAAAATTTCAATGTGGCTAGCTGAGATGGTCCAGCATCACAGACTACTCTAGCCAGGACTTGAGATAACCCCTGCACTTTCCCATTACACAGAGACTGGACAACAAATAATATAGCTAGCTCTCTCAGGACTAGACAATTATCTCAATTTTTTTAGGATCTTTTTAAAGATGCCATCATCCCCAGACAGGAGGACATAATTTTACGAACATGACACCCACATTCCCAAGAGGTGGAGTGGGCATTTTTGGGGTAGTTTAGTGGGTTGTGAATATTTGTCATCATTTAGGGAGGTTGGTTACAAGTTGTCATTGGTAATGGTCAGGAAAAAAGCTGAACAAAGGAGACTAAATTCAGGGATCTTGTTCTGAAAAGAAATAGGAGGGATATAGCAATGATGGAATAAAAGGGTAGATTATTGAATTTGCTTTTAAGCTAGAAAAGCAACTGCTAATCTCAAATAGTTTACATTGGTGTGGATTTCTGTATAATGATACAAATTTGAGGTTATTTTTGTTATGCTGTATATATGTTTCTACTTGTTTAAGATATTTTTGTATATTGATACAAATGTAAGGTTATTTTTGTTAGAACATACTTTACACACATTTCTACTCTTGTTCAAAATATTGTACCTTTATGACTCATTTAACAATGTAATGTAAATTTCTAGTCCTTGAAAGTTATTATTACAAACTATTTAGAATAATGAAGAAATGAAGATTAGTAGTTAGTCACCAATTACAATCAAACTTGTAGTCATGTTAGGTATGTTTTCAAGGTCAAGTAGAGATCTATTTTAGATAGACAGATGTTCTTGAAACACTAATGGAATCTACAGAATACAGCATTTAAGATGCTTTAATAGCATGAGGTTCTTTTTATATGACAATGAGACATGTCTTCTGGCATCACCAATCTACTTCAGAGAAGATGATCGAGGAAACTTCATATGGGGTTTACTTTCTTTTTGGCAAAAGTTAGCCACTGAGCAAGAAACTGCCCTTGCCTTGACTACCGACAGTGTGCTGCCCAAGCAGGACAGGCAGGACACAAAAGAAAGTGACTGCCAACTTTTGCCATGACAAGGCAGAGAGTCCTTCAAAAATCCTGCTTCACAAAAAAGTCTGTCAGATATTTTAGCTCTGTAGGCCTGTAACATGAGGGCCAGGCTCTTTGGGGTTTCTGTCCCTCCCAGTCCCCCAGCTGTTTAGTCCCAGAGAAAATCACACAGAGATCTCCATAAGTTATAAAACTGATTGGCCCATTAGCTCAGGCTTTGGATTAGCTCTTATAGTGTATATTACCCCATTATCCTTAGCTATGTTAGCCACATGGCTTGGTACCTTTCTCAGCCGGGCAGGTTACATCTTGCTTCTTGGTGGTCTGGGCAGGACTGGGAGGAATGGGCTTCCTCCTTCCTAGCATTCTCCTGTTCTCATGGCCCCGCCTCTACTTCCTGTCTGGTTAACTCACCTATACTTCCTGCCTGGCCAATCAGCATTTATTTAAAACATGATTGACAGAACACAAACAATTCTCTAGCACCAAGGCCAAAGATGGATGCCCCAACATTATAAAAGAACCTTGGGTGGCTGTTCAGATAGCCAGTTCTTTCTGTCTTTTCTTAGTTTTGAAAGTTGTTGGCTCTGCACTTTCTGTTTACTCAGGTAGTATTTTATCCTTCTTGGTTCTCTGATGGAGTTGGAAATTAGATAGTTCTAATTCTAATTTTCCTTGTTACCAATTCAGAAAAGAAACTCACAAAAAAGGTGTAAAGTGTGTAGGGCTGAGAGACATGAAAAGATAGTTTGTTGGTAATACAAATTATGATAGAAAGAGAATTAGGTACAACGCTTTGGACTCTCCAAGATAGGATAGATAATAGAGTATTTTCTCTGAATTTGTTAAATGCAAATTAACTAGACAATGTTAATGTAATTCTTGCCTGTATATTTTTATATCTAATTATTGTACTTATTGTATATAATTTTACTATGTTAGTTAAAACCTTCGCTTTATGTTTAGACAAAAGGAGAAAATGGTGTGTGATATTTTGATTGTGTTCTGACAAATAAAGCTTGCTTGGAGTCAGGAGACAGAGCCAGCCACTCCATAAAGGTTTGGAGGACTGTAGACAGAGAAGAGGTAGGAAGTAGTAAGATGGTCTCAGAGGATCTGAGCCCTTTTGAACAGAGGAACAGAAGAGGTAGGAAGCAACTGGTGTCTGCTCCCTGTTCTCTGATCTTTCAGGTTCTTACCCCAATATTTGACTCTTGATTTTTTATTAATAAAGAATTGATTAATTAGATTAATGCTTCAGAGGACAACTTGCAAAAATCAGTTCTGTTCTTTCACATGTGGCAGGCACCTTTACCTTCTGAGCTTACTGATAGTCCAGAATCTGATAGTTTTTTTTTAATTATTTATTTTTAACTTGTGTGTAAACGAGTGAAGGTGCCCATGGAAGCCAAAGGCATTGGATTCCCCTGGAGCTGACGTTATAGGCAACTGTGATTTGCCCAATGTGCTGGGGACTAAATTCGGATCTTCTGCAGGAACCGTATGTTTTCTGAACGGTTGAGCCATCTCTCCAGCCCCTAGGAGCTACCTCCATTTTATGTCTACCTAGAATCATATTTACAACTGTCTAGTAGAAATTCTAACTTGATAGTCTGGGAGACAAAGCAAAAGAAAATGATCTGACCCCAAAGTCTTGCTCCTATGCCTCAACCAGGATTTTATGTCTACATGAATTGTACCACTGTACAAAAATACGCCTGCAGGAGCTGGAGAGGGGCCCAGAGGTTAAGAGCACTTGTTGCTCTTGCACAGAATTCAGGTTTGGTTCCCTCATGGTGATTCACAACTGTCTGTATCTCTAGTTCCTGGGGAGCTGATGTCCTCTTCTGACCTTAGGTACCAGGCATACATCTGGTATACATCCATATGTGCAGTCAACACTTACAAAAATAAAAGAAATTTGAAAAAATACCAAAACCCCAAAATAAAACTCTAAATGAATGCACTAGATACATACTTAATCTATAAGTTAAACGCTATAATAATAAAGGATAATAAATATACACTTAAGTAAATTCATTGATTGAGCAAATATTACTGAGCTTCTACGACATTCTAGGCTGTATGCAAATGATGTGGCTGAAAGAATGAAAATATGTGGATTGTGTGCAGAGGCTCTGACTGGCAGCAAAGAAGTAACCCAAGATTATTCAAGTGTTATGAGTGCTAACAAAGAAAAGGTAGTGTTACTGGGTGGCCAGGGAAATGGCTATTTTGAATCAAATGGTTAGTTTAAGGGCCCTGTGAAGACATCATTGAACATAGAGACACAGATTAAGTGACGAAGTGAAAAGTTGGAAAGAGCCACTAAGATGCGCATCTCCTATGTGCCTCTTTCATTATGAAGTTGTATGGTTAGGTATATATCATTCCATTGAAGATTGCCTATTCAAGTTGAAGGCTTCTTTAGATGGTCCTGTGATCCCTAACTGTAGATCCATGCACAAAATTCCTGCACACTCAGGTCCTGTCCAGTAAACTTTAACTATCAACTTGACATGGCCTAAAGTCACCTGAAAAGGGATATTGAGGGATATTGTCAAAATGAAACAGACTTGTGGATATATCTGTGGAAGATTGTCTTGATCATTAACTGATATAGGCGGGCTCAGTCTACTGTGGATGATGTTGTAAGGAGCTGCGGGCCACTTCCCGCCACCCAGCTCCCGCACGGCTAGCTTTACCCAAAATAACAACACAGAAATTTTATTCTTTTAAACACTTCTTGGCCCATTAGTTTTAGTCTCTTACTGGCTAACTCTCACATCTTGCTTTAACTCATTTCTAATAATGTGTGTAGCACCACGAGGTGGCTTACCAGGGAAGATCTTAACCTACATCTGTGTCGGGTGGGAGAATCATGGCGACTGCCTGACTCAGCTTCTTTCTCCCAGAATTCTGTTCAGTCTACTCCGCCTACCTAATTTTCTGTCCTATTAAAGGGCCAAGGCAGTCTCTTTATTTAACCAATGAAATTAACACAAAACAGAAGACTCTCCCCCATCAGGATGACACCATTCCCTGGGCAAGTGGTCCTGGGCTGTATAGAAAGCTGGCTATGTGTGAAACTGTTGGTGAAATGGAAAGCAGTGTTTATTCCTCCCATTCATGCTTATGTTTTTGCTTGTATTCCTGCCCCCACCTTCCCTCAGTGATGGACTTTGATCTGTAAGTGTGAGTCAAATAAACCTTTTCCTTCTCTAAGCTGCTTTTGGTCATGGTGTTTTATCATAGCAATAGGAAACAAGCTAGAACAGGTCCCTTAGGTTGGCCCTCTGTTTTCATGGGTTCGTGAATCTATTATCTCAACTCCTTTTGAAAAGATCTGTCTGTCTGCCTGTCTATCTGCCTATCTAGTTTTGTTTTGTTTTTGAGACAGGATTTCTCTATAGACCCAGCTGTCCTGGAATGCACCCTTATGTATATATATGTATGTATATGTGTATATGTGTATGTATTCATGTACACATGGATACGGTGCCTACAGAAGCTAAAAGAGGAAATCACCTGGGTTGCTGGGAATTGAACTCAGGATTTGGAAGAAGAGTCAATACTCTTAACTTCTGAGCCATCTCTCCAGCCACTTCCAGGTGCATTGTTAAAAGAAGGATGTGTACAAACTAAGTGGAGTCTCCGATTACTAAACAAGCCTTATGCTTGCTGCCTCAATTATACTTTTTTGTGTCTGTAAACTTAATGACTATGGAGATCTCATAAGTGAAATCACAAGGTATTTGTTCTTTTGTTTATTTTGTAATCTAATCCCATCAGAGTTCATATATTTTTATTTCACTCCCTTTTCAGACTTAATAGTATTCTAAAGCTGAACTGATTGCTCGTGTCCATGATGGACATTCTTGTTTCAATTCTTTGCTTGCTTTAAAAACAGGTTGTCCTGACACATAGAAATTTTGCTTTATTTTTCAAAATAGGATTTCTTCCTGTAACCCCAGCTGCCCTGGAACTCATTCTTTAGACAAGGCTAGCCTTGAGTTCAGAGATCCACCTGCCTCTGCCTACCGAGTGCTGGGATTAAAGGTGTGTTCCACTAAATTTGGCTAGAATTTTTTTTGTGTGTGTTCTAGGTATTATTCCTCTTTCAGATACATTATTTACAGATATTTTGTTCTATGAGTAGCCATGATCTTCCCTTCCTTTCTTCACTCCTTTTTCCCTTTTTTTTTTTTAAAAAAAGAGTCTGATTATATATCCCCAGGTAGTCCTCAAACTCACAATTCTCTTGTCTCAGTCCCATGAGAGCTATAATTAGAAGCCAATAACATCATGCCTAGCTGAACTGTCTTTATTTTTTCTGTTGACAGTGTGTTTAATGTTTAAGAATTTTTTCTGATTGTGTGAACCTAAGGAGCCTGAGATCACCTAAGCCCTCCTTCGTCAGTTTGCACCTACAGGCACCCCAGGAAGAAGCAATGGACAGTGTGGGAAGCCTGCTATGGAGACAGAGCATTTCTTCTTCTGTGACATCCTATAAAGATTTAACATTTTCTCTGTATATATTCATTGTACATTAAATTGTGCCACACAAGGATATTTTCATACAAGTATATATTGTAAGCTCACCATAGTCTCCTCTGCCTACTTCCTCACCACTTCCCTCCTCAGATCATCTCTTGTGTCATCAAGACAGTTTTGCATCCACACTCATGTCATGGACAACTACATTTTTATGTGTTTATATAAAATATAGGAAACACATATAGAGAAAGCATATGGCAGTTGCCTTCTTACAACTGACCTAAGTTGTTTAATATGATGATCTCCCACTCTATCCACTTTCCTACAGATGACACACTTTATTCTCTTTTACAGATGAAAAATTGCATTGTGTATAAATACCACATTTGCTTTATCCATTTCTCTGTTAATGGACATCTAGATTGTTCCCACAGCTTAGCTATGATGAATAGTGCTGCAAAAAGCATTGATATGCAAGGGTCTGTGACAAGTTGACTTGGAGATTTTGGGGTCAGTACCTGCGAGTGGTACAGCTGAGCCAGATGAAGATTCAAACTGTAGTGGAGAATGCAGAATCTCTCTGGATTGTGGGAACACACATACACACACACACACACACACACACACACACACACGCACACGCACACGCACACGCACACATTGGCATTGGCAGAGGCTGTTTGTTTGTTCCTGACTGCCCAGACCTGAAATAATTACAAAGAAACTGTATTATTTGAAACACTGTTTGGCCAAAAGATTGGTGTATTGCTAGCTAGCTCTTATATCTTAAATTAACCCATTTCCATTATTTTATATTTTACTACGAGGTTCATGGTTTACTGGTAAACCATTGGCTGAAAGCAGCTTTATTCATTAACCAAAGAAAGCCACACATATACAGAAGGATACCATTTCCCCTTTTCTGTTTAAATAAAAAGGAAAGTTTTAACTTTAATATAGTAAAATTACATATAAAACAGGTATCAAGCAAGAATTACAGTTACAATATTTATATCTACTATCCAGTAGATTTATAAAACCCACTTAAAAATCAAAACTGGCTTTGTAATTGGACAATGGTTATCCTTCTCTAAATCCAAGCATGTTGCTAAAAGAAAAATTCAGAGTTTCTGTCTCATCTCAGGAGCCATCTGATAGGGACAGAAAGAAGAAAGATTTTAGGAAATATTTTACTTTTCTCTGTACTTATTTTGTTTATATTGTATCTTTCATTGGATATATGTCTATATGAATAATGTTTAAGTTTTCCACAATGGACAATAGATTTTCCTGCAGTAATCTTTGAAGTTTCCAAGAAGAAGATGGGGCTCCACAACAATGAATCCACCTGGTTGATATGACATCATGAGGCTGATAGCGCTACTATAAGACCTGTTTTGGGTACCAGCTGCTCAAGATGGTTCCAACTTGATTAGCTGAAATGGTGCACCTACTTACAACATTCTGGTCAGAACTCCAAATAAGAACTTCAGAAAAACCCTATTGACTACTTAAAGACTATTTGCAATTATACCAGACAGTAATCCTGGAATGTAACCATCATTTTAGTTTTACAGAATCCCATAGAAAGAACACAGCCCTCATTACAGCTGGAAGTAATCTAGAAGATGACATCCCTTCTCCTAACAAAGTTTGTCCTAGGGTTAGGGACATCATTTAGGGGTTGATTATTACTGGTATAGGGGTGGAAATTATGTAGGCTCAGAGATCTCTTTGAAAAAAAGGGAAATTGAATGGGATAATAGGTCGATTAGTACTCACACTAATAATAATAATAGTGAGTAATAGTGTGAATACTTATGAGCTATTATTTATAGACAATTTACATTGGTATAGATTTTTATATATTGATACAAATTCATATTATATGTATTATATTGAATATGCTTCTATTCTTTTTACAATATTTGTGCACCTATGCAAAGTTATTTTGTCAGATTGTGTGCATGTATGTTTCTATCTCTGCTTAAGACATTTTGTATATTGATACAATTTTAGGGTATATTTATCATGTTGCACTATACATTTCTACCTCTGATCAAGATACTTACACATTATTTACATTTTGAGGTCACTGTCCTCATTTGTCACACAGTTGTTTAAATATTGTTTAATATTCTACTATGAAGTCTTAGTTTTTAAGTTATATAGGTATTAAGTATTATAAGTCAATAGTCATCTATTTTTGTCTTATTTATAGTGTGACTAATCAAGTTCTTTAGATACATAGATATTGTTCTGCATAGAAAGATGATCTTCAGCCACTTCAAAAAAACTGTAGAACATGGCATTTAAATAACTTGGGGTTCTGTTGACATGAGACACAGTTGCTCCTGGCAGCACCAATCTATTCCCAAGAGAATGTTGAGCACTGAAAACACTCCACTTGGAGCTTGCTTTCTTGTTGGCAAAACTGGCCTTTGGACAAGGAACTGCCCATGCCTTGACCACTGACAAAACGCACAGTGTCCAGACTCAACAAGCAGGATACAAGAAAAAAAGAGTGATAAGCCTTGCCAAGACAATGTAAGATGGTTTTGAAAATCTTCCTGCCTCTGAAGATGATCTGTCAGTTACTCTAGGCCTTAGCCAAATTTGCTTGCTCCGATGTCGCAAATGAGACATTGGGGGATTACCTACGTAACCAGTTGTCTCCCTCGTCTACTGCACATTTTGGAAGCTGCTTGATTGCACTTCCTGCCTACTTAAGTAAAATTGTCTCCCTTCTCAGGCCTTTGATGAGGTTAAGATTAGATAGTCATAGTTATCTTCCTCTTATGATTTATCCAAGCCATTTCTAATACAAGACTTAGACTGCTTAGAATAGAATAATTATTGAAGCATTTGGTATATGTTTCTTGCTTAATATTGCTTGTACTGGTTGTAATTCTAATTTTTATACCGATATCTGTTCTTATTGTATATAGTTTTGTATTGGGTTTGGAACTCTCTTATTTAGACAAAAGGAGTAGGTGACGGAAAACCTCCTTCAGCCAATGGCCTTTGAGAGGCTGGACCAGGGGGTAAAACTTTGGGTACCAAAAAGCCCATGGGAGTGATGGAGGAAGGTCATTGGTTAATTAAATAAAGAAGCTGCTTGACCTGATAGGTTAGAACGTAGGTGGGAGGAGCAGAACGCTGAGAGGAAGAGGAAGTGAGGTCAGAGACTCGACAGCTCTCCTCGAGGGGGCAGACGCCTCAGAGAGAGAC